>NC_068367.1:37679402-37926902 GCF_020536995.1 Dreissena polymorpha
GATATAATAATCTAAAGACACTTATTTATTAATTTTTTTATATATTTTTTTTACAATTTCGGTTTGGGGTCAGGTCTGTTTGCTTCTGGATCGGGTTTATTTTACGGCCTTTTAAAAATAGCCGAGACAGTAAATTGAGCACACTCAACCAAGTTCTAACGAGGAACACAAAACACAAGAATGTACGTACATACCCAAAGATGGAGAGACATGTGCAAGGCGTATTGCCTACCGCTCCAAGGAGGCATCAAAAACATTTATAAAACTCACTTGATCAGCACAGCCCGGCTTGCAATCTGTTGTGCACAGTCAAGTGATGGCAAGTCTAGTTTCAAGAATGGTGACTGAAGATGTATAAGAATTATATGAGTTGGGTTCGGGGAAAACTGGGATTAAGACATGTGCCTAGTGTTATCCTAGATTAGCCTGCGCAGTTTGCTCGATTTTGGTATAAAAGAGACTTCATATAACCCTTTGAGCGCTGGAACCGGATTTTGAAGGCCTTTGCAAACAGTTTGGATCAGAACGTGGCGTCTCATCTGGATCCAAACTGTCTGCTATTTTGATAGTATTCTTTGAAAAAAAATCGAAGAAAATGCTAATTTTAGAAATTCAGCAGATGACATTTTAGCAGACGACAAATTTCCCAGCATGCAAAGGGTTAAACATACAATTTCAAAAAAAGAGGAAAGTAAAGTCCATGATTACACTGTGCAGAAAACACTTTAAGCACATGCATTAAGCCCAGTTTTCCCAGAACAAGGGTAATATTATAAATACAAGAATAAAGGCACTATAAAGGTGACAAATCTAATTATTATGCATATCAACTGGTCTGATTTTTACCGGATTTCAGTTACTCTTGCATAAAAACTGCTAATAAAACAGCTTAGGTACAACGTTGTCAAGAATTATGGAAGATAAACCCGTTAAATAAATGGAAGAAATGTTTACATTTTTGCAACTAACGTGATGTGTAGACTCAGAGCGGTGACATATGCTAAAATTAGCCGAAAGAAAATTTAATTTTAATTCTATTTTAAACAACTTTTAACCAGCAGAAAGTAACTTATAAGATCACTACAAACGTTTTAACCAGGGCTCGAAATTAACTTTTTTTTCTACTTGCAAAACATTGCGAGCAGCTTTAATACCAACTCGCAAAATCAAAAACAGTCTTGCAAATTTTGCAGGAAACATAAAAAAAATTGGACATTAATTTAGTACTATTAAAACAAAATAAAAAGTACTTAACATACACATTTTATTTCTGCAATCATACAAAGATATAAGTTCCTTGGACCATAAGCGTATTGTTTTCAAATATAAGTGTGTCGTGTTCACTCAGAAAACAAAGTTTAAGTGTCAGTTTGGGATATTTTTAATGGGATTTCAGATATTGAAAAAAATCAGCTATGATATCGTGTGTTGAGTTCAACGTCACCAAAATACAAATCAATGGTTAACTTTGCTTTATCTTTCGTATTTTTATTTCCGTCTGTAGGCAAAAAGAAACTAATTAAGTTTGGCTTCGACGCCATGTCTGTTCAAGTTCAATGAACAAATGTGAATAGTCGACTGTTTCAGGTTCTTTGTACCAATACTATCCGCGTATCTGTACTATAACTATACCAGTCTACATACAAGGTGCGTGCTTCCGCATACAGGTATTCAGACGTTCTATAAATTGACCTACGGTTTAGCGTTCATGACGTCGAGTGCATTTATATTACTAATTTTTTTTCCCACTACTCGCACAAAAATACTAGTGGCTTAAAACTTAACTCGCAATCAGTATTTTTCACTCGCATTTTGCGAGTGTGCGAGTGTTAATTTCGAGCCCTGGTTTTAACCATTTAGAAGAGACCTACTTTGTGGGTGATACCGGAAAACGTTAAAAATCATCGTTATATTTTTGGTGACCTGAGTCACTTTCACTTTCTCTTTTCCGAGTAACAGCAATGTAAATAAACTGATTGTTTGTAAACACAATTTACTTGGAGGACACTTTATTTTGAGCTCAAAACAAGTTGTATTGCTCATTACCCACACGCTTTTTGAAAAAAAGGTGGGGATATTGTGGTTATCTCCGCCGTCCGTCCGTCTGTCTGTCTGTCCGTCCGTCCTGGCCACTATCTCCTCCTACACTAAAAGCACTAGAACCTTGAAACTTACACACATGGTAGCTACAGGGATGTCAATTGTTCCAAATTTAAAATCCGGAAAACTGAGCAAATATTATTAATCAGAACGTCTGCATCACCGCATCTGTATTCGTCATTAAAGGTATGTTTATAATGGAAGTTAAAAATAAATCAGAGAAAAATTGCTGTATCCGAAAACGAACAAATCCGAAAAATATACGTGTTTCAAACATTAAATAAAATGTGCATATCGTATGAATGCCGAAAAATGAAAAACATTCACCTAGCAAATACGTCATCAATATGTAATTTGGTTAACATATTGCTTTACAATATGATATTGGAATGCTTAACTTCGCTAATCGATAACTTAAAATAGTTCATGATGGCGGATATGTGCGGTATTACCGAATAGCGGGAAGGGCTTTCGGTGTTCGGAAAGAGCCTAAATGTATTTATTTTCAATGTTTGAACAATTATTTACTGGGATTTTCATAAACGGTACCTTTCATTGTGTTTATATTTTACATTTCATTCAAATCCATCAAGAAATGATATAATTTTACAATATTTTTGAATGCCGTACGATACGATCGAGTAACGGAAAGGGGCGGGCACCACGAAAAGGGCTCGTAGCGGAAAAGGGCCTCGGCCTTCGGAAAGAGGCTAAAATTATTTATTTTTAAAGTTTTAAAGACATTTGACAGGGCTCGATCATCATTAAGTTTCGTAATAAACTGAAAATACCTGTCGATGTTCGGAAAGCGCTCTATATATTTGAACGGTTACTTTCTTAAAACATGCATTGGTATTGTCGTAAACAAGTAATAAAATTGTGATCAGTGTTCCGTTTTTATTGAATATTGTGTATGTTTGATAAATACATTTTTGTGATACCATATTTGACGTAAAAAGCGAAATATATTTTATGATACCATATTTGACGCCAAAAGCGAAATATATTTTATTATCTTTATTTACATAAATATACACAGAGTATCATACGTAATAACATAATAACACACACTAACAAATGGCAACATAGCATACATTATGACTGAAATTGTACAATGAAGAACAAAAATAATACAGTAGGCAATATGCCCATGAGTATGCATGAAATCATATGTCAATACAATATAGATAAACCCAAGTCATAGGTCCTGCAAAGTAAATTATCGTAATTAAATCGAGACATTGTCAATGTCTTAGACGTAAACGATAATTAATGTTTTGTCTTCATGGAGATCAACGTTTTTAAGTTCTTTTAATGATGTCGACGAGTTTGTTTTTTATTTCTTCATTACTGTTGTATAAGTTGTCTTTTAGCACTTGATGTTCTTAAGGGTGTCACGGTACTCCGTGTGACGGTATATCGTAATAGTCTCCCCTCGGTACGGTTCACGATACGCCTCCGAGTCCGTACGATACGGTACGTCATTTTCCATGACGCATTTCATGGGAAGTAACTCTAAATCGCCCAAAAAATGGCGGAAGTTTAATTGAAATCATCTCCAGCGAGCTTCTAATAAAAAATATGAAATAATTTTGTGTTATCAGTAAGAAAGTGGTAGGCGTTTATTTCTTATAAACATTTGCTTTATATCAAGACTTTAGTCGCTACGAATTTCCTAAGCAGGAGCTGTAATTTTGTGATACCGCTGAGAATTTCGCAAATTCTTTGAAACCATTAAAATTAAATTCCAACCACTCAAAAATGTGCTTTGTCGCCTACGTCACGAAACAAGGTGCAATATTTGACTGGTTCTAAGAATTGCGCTTGGAGTTTTGTTACCGCACAAGCAAAGATTGGCACAAGCCAGTTTGACTAGTTAGTAAACACGTTTTATTGTTACCTTAAATAATCTATCGCAGTAAAAGAAACTTAAAGCAGTCCGTATGGTTCAAACATATTCATAATTTCGTCTTCATATTTAATCAAAGTTTTAGATTTGTAAATAATAATAACTAATTGTCAATTCGTGTACTTTCATGAGATTATATGGTATTTTGTATATTGTATGACACATATGTAGAGGTCTTGAAATAGAATTGAAAAATGGTTTTAAATGGTTTGTATGTTGTTTCAATCTGACGACTCGTATCGCGATACGTATTGTATCGTACACACTGTACCGCGATATGTATCGTATCGTAAGGTGAGCGTATTGTGACACCCTTAGGTGTTCTCGATCTTTCCGCTCTTTTTCTTTTCCGTTGGTGTGGTTTTTTTGACGGCTGTTGGTGTTTGTTGGACTGTCCTTGTTCCATCAGCTGATACGATTGTGTTAATGTTTTTCACATAATAATTCAAAAATTTTCGTGTTCGCTTTTGTCGGGCTTCTTCTGTCATTGTTGCCCAGAAGCTGATGTCGGTCTTGTGGTGCTGGTATTTTTCTGCCAATCTGTAAATTCCTGTGTCGCAAAGGGCTCTTACTCGTTTCTCCTGTTCACCTTTGACGAGGTTGTACAGCGAATTAATAAATCGTGGTAAATCTTGTTGTCGCCACTGTGTTGCATTTTTCAGACATTATTTGCACTTTCAAAATTGTTGTTTGTCCATCACTTTGAAAGTTTTCCTCGTCTGGTCGGTTTGATCACGTGTTCAATGAGTAAATGTTGAAGTTTTGTTTCAAAGTAATTGAGAAATGTTCGTTTGTTTGAATGCTGACTTCCTTTTCTGTTATTATCTTTTTACGTTGGCTGAGCCTGTAGTTTAATGTATCGTCGTCTAACGCGTCAATTAGTCTGTTTGCATCGTATATATTATTTAACAGTTCGTCGCAATCTTGTTTCTTTTACCCTACAACGTTTTCAAGGTATCTGTTTGTGTTTTCTTTCAAATGTCGGGTGCAAAGTACATGTGTAGACTGGTTGAAACACCTCTTGATAGCGTTTATAAAGGCATATTCTTCATCAGTGCCAACCAGCAAACTTTCAATTTCTAATTACGTTAAATTATCCGTAATATCGTGTAAAAAAATGATAAGTCATTGTGGTTGAGCTTTGATGTATAAAAGTAGGTCCAAAGCTAAGTGGATGACCATTGGTTGCTTTTTTAATTACAGATATGTCCTTATAAACAGTTGGTGTTACGTGAAACTCTCCAAGGTTGTATGTTTTGTCCATTCCTTATACAGTTCCGCTGTTCGTACAACAAAATCGTTTTATCTGCTGCTCCGTGAAAAGCGTGATCACTGGATGTGAACGAACATTGGATGTTAAGAAAATTTTCCTGGACCAATGGAAAACAGTGATTTGCTTTCCAGGTTGTGTTGCGTCTCTGATTAATTTTAACCTTCGATGCAGCGTGCACACTGCTCCACATAATTGTAATCACAGGCATCTCGGGGTCTACGAACGGTGCTTGATAACTTGGTTAATGTGCTTGAAGTTGTAGTTGTCATAGTTTTATTTTTCGTTGAAAAAAAGTGTCTTCTTAGCAAAAATCCAAATTAGGCGGCAAGTGCCGTTTCTGATAAATGTGCACAAGCTAATCTGGGACGACAAATTAAGCACATGCATTAAACCCCCTTTTCATCGAGCGCGGCTCATATCTATATTATGGCAAACAATTACCATGAATCGATCCATGAACAAAGGCATTCACGCTTGTGATTATTCTGTGTAAATTTGAATTATTTAACAAGCAGACATAGACAATGCGTCTTTACAAAAAATGACGACGTACATTTCCAAAATACTCGCATTTTGTGATACAGCTTAACAGCTTAACGCATTCGACAGGTCGAGTATCGTTTAATGAGAACGGATTTCTTTCGTCCAGACCATTTTTTCTAACAAGATTTGATCAAAACTAACCCGAACTCCGATGGGTTGTTTGTTTAAATATTAATGATTAATCATTACGTTTCCGATCAATCAATGTCCGACTATGTAAATAGTTCATTAATGGCAAGTACTGGAGTTTCTTATACAAACACGTCTTGTCGACACGTCCTCAAATATTTGTTTGAATACACGGGTAATTATGCTAGAACCACTTGAAGCGTCTCCTTTGAAAAATAATTCACGTTTTAATGAGTTGATATTTATGACAGATTTAAATATTTCGACATATTTAAAAATTAACATTCCGAATTTGATGACACGATATTTAAATATTGAAATTTCGCCCATGCTTGTTTGATATATTGAAATCTAGCCTAGTCCAGATACGATGTATTTTAGTTTCATTAATATGAATTAGATATACAAAATCAATAATCTTAAAAAAATGATATGACGTTTGAATATGGCATGTATGGTATAGCTTAAATATATTCTATTACCTTTGTTAAAATTATCGTGTACACTCTTTTGTAAACTCTGTGAAAAACAAATAAATCTTAATGCATTTATATCAGTAAAAACATGTACAATGTATAAGTATTGTTATGTATTCGATTGACTTGTGTCCAATTTGACAGTGGATTGAAGTTTTACGGATACAATTGAAGATTATTCAATGATCATTTAACCACTAACCAATAGACCTTAATGAATGTTGCGTCTATTGGCGGACATTACAGTAAATGTCTGAAATAATAGTAGTTTCGCGGTCATTCAATCTTTTTATCCATAAATTTAATATATTATTAAAGTTGATGTTTATTAACAAGATATTTTAACGTGATTGCGTTGTTTGATGACGCATATGTATAATGTACTTGAACAAATACCGACCACATTTGCGGATAATAAGACGATTTGTATCAGTTGGGTTTTATATGCTTTAATCTGTAGACAATAACGACAATTATCACTAGCTAGGCGTGAAAACATGACAAGCATGCTACCAATTGCGTGATCATAATCAAGTTATTACAAATATGTTATACAGAAATCTTCCACTAATATCATTTTATCCAATGAAAAAAAAAACTATGGTTAGCGAAAAAAAGCACAAACTAAAACAATGTCATATTGTGACAAAAAAAGAAAACTTCTACGCTGACGTATATACGCTCGCCCCTTTCCGTTACTCGTATCGTACGGCATTCAAAAATATTGTAAAGTTAAATCATTTCTTGATGGATTATAACGAAATTAAAAATATAAACGCAATGTTAGGTACTGTTTATGAAAATACCAATAAATGTTTTTTTGACATTGAAAATAAATAAATGTAGGCCCTTTCCGAACACCGAAAGCCTTTTCCGTGGAAAGGGGCCCTTTCCGCTATTCAGTCATACCCAGGATGTTCGTTGACTCGTAGGTATTTCGGAAAGTAGCGACGATTTTCCGTCAGTTATCGTTAATGTCCGTGCCATCGGCTAGCCAATCAGAAATTATTCAATAAAATACCGGGCAAAATCGGTTCCGAGCACAAAGACGATGGAGCTTTGACAAATATATTAATTTGGTTCTCCGTTGATCGTGCTTTAAAACGATTTTAACCCTTACCCCCCCTCCTAAAAAATATATAATCTGATATTGATCTCAAAATCCACAATGGTCGGCTGAAATCCGGATTTCCGGGATAATCCGGAAAATTGACACCACTGTAGCTATGAGCATATGTGCGACCCTGCACTATTTGGAATTTTGATCTGACCCCTGGGTCAAAAGTTATAGCGGTTGGGGTGGGGCCGCGTCAGAAATTATCACTCATTTTTTTAGGTTATTTTACATTTACTTCTTTATTTCTACACTGATTCACTTCAAATTGATACTGGACCTCTCTTATGACAATACAGTCAATCTCAACCATGCATGGCCCCATTCCCAACCCTGGGGCGCCCCGCCCACATAGGCCACACCCACCAAAAATTTCCATTTACTATAATTTTTTCATTTCTACACGGATTCACTTCAAATTGATACTGAACTTTTGTTATGACATTAGGGTCAATCTCAACTATGCATGGCCCCAATCCCAACCCTGGGGCGCCCGCCCACATAGGCCACACCCACCAAAAAATTCCATTTACTATAATTTTTTCATTTCTACACGGATTCACTTCAAATTGATACTGAACTTCTCTTATGACATTAGGGTCAATCTCAACTATGCATGGCCCCATAACCAACCCTGGGGCCCCGCCCACATAGACCACACCCACCCAAATTGCCTTTACTATAATTTCTTCATTTCTACACCGATTCACTTCAAATTGATATTGAACTTCTCTTATGACAATACAGTCAATCTCAACTATGCATTGCCCCATTACCAACCCTGGGGCACCCCGCCCACATAGACCACACCCACCCAAAATTGCCTTTTACTATAATTTCTTCATTTCTACCACGATTCACTTCAAATTGATACTGAACCTCTCTTATGACAATACGGTCAATCTCAACTATGCATGGCCCCATTACCAACCCTGGGGCCCCGCCCACATAGACCACACCCGCCCAAAATTGCCTTTTACTATAATTTCTTCATTTCTACACCGATTCACTTCAAATTGATACTGAACTTCTCTTATGACAATACGGTCAATCTCAACTATGCATGGCACAATTACCAACCCTGGGGCGCCCTGCCCACATATGTCACACCCACCCAAAATTGCCTTTTACTATAACTTCTTCATTTCTACACCAATTCACTTCTAATTGATGATGAACTTCTCTTATGACAATACGGTCAATCTCAGCTATGCATGGCCCCATTACCAACCCTGGGGCACACCTAGGTCAAACATTTGGCGTGGGGATACGCGTCGGCCTCTGCCGCGCCATTTCTAGTTTTTTATTGTTATGTCCAATAGCATATATATATATATTGATTTTTGATAACCTTTATAAATAAAATATGAAAAAAATATTTAATTACGGATCTTCACCTTTATAGAGCCTTTAAAACAACCTATACAGTAAGTGATAGCAAATAGAAAAGATGCACATTGCTTCCATTTGAACATTATCATAAACATGATAATATAGTACATAATAATTGTATCATTGTTATTTAAATATATAAAAAACAATACTGTACTTGTTTTTTTGAGCTTCTATGAACTACATAGATGTTAAACAATAATCTTTTGTGATTGCTGTGCAATTTATGTTATGTCAGGTTTTAAGACAAAAAGTTGCAGATTCATTACCAAGGGAAGGTGATTTGTAAATTGTTTGAGAAGGAATTTGTTAAAATATTATTTGGATGGAATTTTATAAATTGTTAGAGACATCATAGTATAACACAGTACTTATTGTTACATGTCTAGATACATATATATCTAACGCTTAATTGTTAAGTGTCTTTAAGTCTGAGGATTACGTTACATACCAGAGACAACCATTTAATGTTATTTCTACTGGGAAGAATGATGGAGATTATGTTACATTCAGAAGATTTTTTTTTGTTTCTACTGCAAAAAGTTAAGCAACTTATATAATGCTGCTGAGTTCTAAACCTAATTAGACAAAACACAAGACATGCTTACAATACAATAATGCACTTACAAAACCATTTTGGTCAGGCAAACATGTGGTTATTTTGAATAACTTCAATATTGATGCCAGCTCCTGAAATTATTAAACAAATTTAAGTTAAAAAAAAAATCCAATAATAATATTATTATATCACTCCCCCTGTAGATAACTTAATCTGCATTAATCTGGATTAAAACTTATTATTTATCCATCAATACAGAAAATATGCTTCACTATGAAGCTTTATGTGATGAAACAAGTTCAATTTGAGAGGGAAAAGAGGCCGCACTTGAATATTTGACAAACAAAAAGGCCTCGGAGTGTGATTCAAGTAGATTAAAGAACAAAAACAAGAGCTGTCTCCATAGGATGACATATATGCTAGAGCTGCAACGATTCACCAACAGCTCGATTCGATTCGATTTCGATTTCAGACACTCCGATACCGATTTTTTCGATACGATTCATCTTCAAACCTAGTTTTATCATATATTCACTCTTATGCCTTAAAATTAACATTTCTGTTCAAATGTGATTTCAATAAAACACATAAAAAAGAATAGCAAATTAGGACTCAATTTTAATATAAAAAATTCTGACTAGAAGATTGTGTTGATTTCACAATAATATAAAAAAAAAATAAATAATCATAAGAGCGTATCTGGAATCAGTTGAATGGTATAGTACTATCACTATTACACCTTTACCCAAAACCGCTATAAGCATGTCTACCACTGTGCCATGACAACATCACCTGTTACCTGTAGGACAAATCACATTCTCTAATAAACTTAACAAAACTCCAAAAGAAATAGAACTACTTTTCTGGCTGGCGACTTGAGTAGTTGCTCTTGTGCGACCTCTTTGTCTTGCTAAATCAACGTTATGTTTGCGTTTGACATATTGCATTAAATTAGATTAGTGGTTGAGCCGGACTTAGCGTACACCACATCCGTGAAGCACAGTTTACACTTTGCTTTATTGGTAGGGCTACCATCCCAAAACCCAAAATACTGCCACACTTTTGATTTTAGCTTCTTAGTCACATCTGATAATTTCAATTTGTCGGCAACAACTTGTTCAGCCATTTTGACGCTTTTTCCGAAAGTAGACCGTAACGGGCTAATTGATTGGATGACTGAAGTAATAAGCAACCAATCGCCCGCGTCGTATTTACAGGTAAAGATAAAACCTACACCTTCCTGTATCAATAGTCAGAATACAGCGCGCTTTACGTATCTATGTATATATATGTGTATATGTTAAAGAATCGAATCGAATTTGGTAGGTTTGGTATCGTTATCGAATCGAAGCATTTCGAATCGATTTTCAATGAATCGGATCGAATCGTTGCAGCTCTAATATATGCCCCCAATAAACCCTTTGATAGAAGTTATTGAAATGCACTAATAAATCCCGTGACCTTGTTTTTGACCTGGCATGAACCATATTCGAACTTGACCTAGATATTGTCTAGATACAACTTCTGACCAAGTTTGGTAAAGATCGGATGAAAACTATTTGAATTAGAGAGCGGACACGAAAAGTGTGAAAGACTGACAGACTGACCGACGGACAGTGCGAAAACTATATACCCCCTTTTCTTCCAAAGGGGGCATAAAAATATTAAAACCAAATCAAAGTGTTCTAGAGATTACTGGCCAACAATACATGGATGAAATTGATCAAGAGCTAAACAAGGAAACTCTGCACCAAATCCGCAATATAAAGCAAAGAAGAAAGAACCCGTTACAACTATGCAGTCAACTAGTGGTATAATCTCCAAATATGAAGATGACTATGCTGACTATGCTGACTATGTTGCGATTAATGCAGCCACCAACAATGAATGAACGATCTTACATTAAAATTCTAAGTTGGAGCCAAACTGACTTATGCTGACATTGGTTACACTTGTTAGTCTGCCATGAAAAACACTTTTGTGAAGCAGTGAGTTCAGCGATGACATGTACTGCACTTAAAATGTGGCCTTGTGCAGGTGGTAAAAGGTGTTAGACATTTCTTACAAAATGAACATAGTGCACCCTTTTAGCTTGGAAACAAACTTCAAACAAACATATTATGACTAGTTGTTACAATATTATTCCATATACAAGAAGAAGAAACTTGTATTTTCTTTACTGGCTAGTTTTATTATTCTCTATATTATGTTTATTATTTAAATTGGTGAAAATTGTAGGACTCACACATATAGCATTGGACCTCATGCCTTTTTCTGCCTATCTCACGGGTCCGATAGTCGGACCCATTCCCAATGCCAAATATGCATATTTTTTCCCAATTCTCAAAAAAAAAAATCCCAATTTAAAACCAAAAAAATTTTTTTTTTTTTTTTTTTTTTTTAGAAAAAAGTGTCTTATGACGTATGATTATTAGACTCTATATCTCAATTTTATTTTGTAAACAGCCTACAAAATATATAACCATAATTTATATGAATTTTATCCAAAATGACTGGAAAACTCCCTGCCCAAATAATGCTTTTGTCGATGAAAATTATTCCAAATTTGGAGGATTTTGCGACTCGAAAAATCCTAATTATGCTAGGTACTTTTTCCTAAAATAGACAGAAAAAAGGCCTGGACCTCATATAATTTTAGACCAGTAAGTCCTAAACCAAGAAACCATGTTAAAACTGCAAACACATCACTGGGTACAGCACCTTTTATTTTTTCATTCTCATATTAACATCAAAGATAATGTGAGTTTAATAAAATGACATTAAACAGTTTGGATTGCATACATGTATATGGATGACAACATAACATTAAGGTGACGGCTGAAATTTGAAAAATAATAGTTTGGGCTATAAAAAAGATTAATTTGCTAACAGAATCCATTCTGTCACTACACGTTCAACTTATTGCTTCAATTCTCAATTCATATAATCGCTTAGGTATGCCGTATGGAAACATGGTTTGCACAGAGGTAATGACAGCCTCCGAAATTTACATCCGAATTTTTACTACATCATAGCGAGGCAGGTTTATAGTTCTTATCACACACGCATAGACTTAACATAACAAACAACATGAATAACGAAACTAGGAAACACTTGAAACATACAGCAAGTCTAAAATCTACGTGTTCGTGCGCAAAATGTATCAAAATTGACTTCATGCTGTTTACACATGAATTGACGATGGGCGCCGACATCTTTGATTGGGCTACAAACAACTAAATATTAGCCTAAAAATGTTTGACAGTTCGGACTAACGTCACACTCCAATCCAATGCACCAGCATTATACTCTGTCACAGTTCCGAGTGTGGAACTGATTATTGTGTGTTGTTAACAAGATCCATCTGCAATCAACTATGGAAAAAATATGTGAAAAGGTTTCGTTTTATAATTTGTTTAATGCAGGTGTGTACACACAGATGTTCGACATTTCTGTGAATTTTTATTTCACGGGATAATGCAGTGATAATTTGTGCGTACATCAGCTTTCTTTCGACAAACGCGATAGGCGGCATAATTGGCACAATGCGAACTTAATTCTGGGAGTGATCCGACGCGACACTCGAAAATCAAAAATGATTAAACCAACTGGAGACAAACACTATATAAGCGAGTTTGTTTAGCCTGGGATTTACTTGAAACAACCATACTATCTCCATCTGCTGGAGGGATGAGATTAATTTTTCCTTAAAATTGTCTTGCCCGCTTTGTATCTTATATAATCATTAGCGTATGTTCGGAAAACATGGATCATTCACGCCGGCTCGAGGAAGGTCAACGATTTAGGCCTTCATATGATACAACGTGCAAAATATATTAAATTACAGTGGAGATACAGAAAATCATTGTCAAAGTAACAGAGGAAAAATGCATGTGTTTGCCCGAATTTTATAAATTATGTACTTTTAAAGGATGTCATTCAAACTTGCCCCCACACACATACAAGCACAACAAGAGACCAGTTGCGTAAGCTAGTCAACTTGCATTAAGATGCCGACTGTATTAAGATACCGCTTTTGAGACCAACCATTTGCGGTCCTTAAAGACAGGTCCTTAAAGACAGGTCAGACTGTTGCTCAAACATTGAAACGATGTGCAAAAGGCACGCGACAGTCAGAACAACTCAAGGTCAAGGGCATTACTTGAAGGTCAAAGAGATGACGGCGAGGGTTATTTGGCATTTTACTAATTTGTTTGAATTATATTCTTTTAGCAAGGTGGAACCTGATTCATCAAACATGAAAGATATTCATACAAGTAACCCGACACAAAACTCAACAATAGTTTATACAAAATACACGGCAGACACTTATGGATATTGTCTCATGATTCGCGTTCTGTTCTGCAGACGTTGGACCCAGTTGCCGGCAAAAGACAGCTTGTGCATTCTGTGAGAGTAGACCATTGGAAAACAAGACTGTATTTGTAATATGCACCCTAAATACCCTTTCGTCTCACAATCCATTGTTTATACGTCCAAACATCACGATAGCGCACCAATTGTGGCTAATCAAGTGAACTTCGTTTCGAATCATTAACGATACAATACAAGTAAAAATGCAATACTGTTCTTAAACAGAATTCTTACAGCAAAATCTAACTTTTAAGAGACAAAAACATAATCACAAGTCCCTATCGATACAACTCCTATGAATATCTAGTACGTGGACATCAGAGTAGGCTTGCTACCTTGCAAAAATAAAAAGGATGCGTTTTTATGAATACGATAAATTCTTTCACCACTTTACAACTTGGAAATATACGAAACATACATTAATTATTGGCATGATGATACAGATTACAAGGAAGTAAGAAAATACTTGAACCTAGCAACTAGCAATGCGTAAGATAACATAAATCCAAATCATATATCAAATTCTATTCAAATAGGTCAGTATTAAGATAAAAGAACGTCGATGCCTATAAATTAAACGATATTAAACTTCGCTGTAAATCTATGATGTACAGTGAAAACATGAATCCCGACAAATGCATAAGATGATAGCAGAAAACAAAATCAAATATCAATTTCTATACAAATACCGGTAGATCGGTATTAAGATAAATAAAGTGGATGTGAATAAATCGAACGCTATTTAACAACCTCTGTATGTATATAGTGCTTTATCTGCCGACACTTTCAAACTATGATATACAGTGAAAACAAGTGTAAGATAGATACGAAAAATGACTTTACCAGTGTGCCAACTTCATTCTAAAGTCGCAACATCAGTGTGTTTATCCCATGAAAAGTTTCTTTGCACGAAATGTTTGCTGGAGAAAGTGGAAGAGGGTGACTCTTGTATAAAACGAGACCTTACCGAAATTATGGACAAAGATAAAACACATGTGAGCTTTCTATTAATAAAACTGTCTGCTGCGAAAACAGAGGAACAAATAAAACTTAGGATTTTTCAGATTGACAAAGAACACGAATATTTAGTTCAGAGAGTAAAAGATGATCGAGATGAGCTTATCGATGACATCAATAAAAAAGCCACAACAGCATTGAAGGGAATCGAAGAAGAAAGTCGAAAATTAAAATCAAAGTACGAAAAGTTTTTACAAGAAATCGACGAAAAGGCAAAATTGATTGAAACTGATGTGAAAAGCCAGGACAACGACAATGTTGACAAAACCAAAAGTGTACAAGCTGAGATCGATGCTATGAATACCGCATTAAAACACAAATATATCGTATTTGGTACTGTTTCAGCAGACTTTGAAATAAAGAAAACTATCAAAGAAGAGTTGAAAAAATATGAGGTTCTTGGCGATTTAGAATTCACTGAAAAAGAAGAATACGATAAAATTGAAGGGGTAGCAAACAAAGCATTTGAGAAGGACGACTCTTCCCTGGGAATTTTAAAAGAATCTAAACGACAAGAGTCGACAGTATACAAAGATGTATCTCGTGGTTCCGTAATGTACGACGACTCAAATGTGAAACAGACGCTATCAGGAAAAAAGTACGCGAATGTGGATATGAAAGCTCAAGCTGCTAAATATAAGAAGAAAGATGAGAAAACTGACCCATCAGTTTCTTCGGAAGAAAATCCTCCTCCTGTTCCACCAAGATCTTCATTGAAACTCAAATCGAAGGAAAGTGGAAATTCTTTTTCGCGATGCTGCTGCAATTTAATATGAAAACACTGAACAAGTCGAAGCATAATGGAAGTCAATGACGCTTTGATCATTTTTAGTTAGAATAATTGAATTATAGTGAATATGATGAAGTCGAGTGTGATATGTATTATATTTTCACATGAAAAACCGTTCTACACGTGTTTGTGAAATATTTGTCTTGCTTCAGAAATATTGTTTTCATTGGATAGGCTATGAAACATTTAAAAGGTAGACGATTTAAACGTAAAACATTTTAAAAGTTATATATATTGTCATAAAATACACTTTTAATTGTTTCCAATATTGGTATAATGGTAAATTATGATTGTGCTTAATTATTTAAATATAGCAAAGTTATTTCATAGGGTATGCATGTATCTATTTTGATAAATTTTATTATGCAGACGTTTTTCATCGTAACTGTATTTAGCGATATTTATTAAACAAGGTTCATATTAACTTTGATCGAGTGTTGACTGTCGGAGAAATAATAAACCATGCATATTTAGTCAGATAAAATAAAACGCTTTATAATAAGATATATGTATATATGATAAAAACGTAATCGCATTTACCACTTTACTAGCTAGCACGGAATTTCTATATTGAGGCATAAAGGGTATATCTATGTTTATTTGATTTGTTATTTTATTCAGAATTAAATGATATCTCAGTTATTAATTTTCTATTGATTTCATGTGCATTATAATTTTGTATTGAATCGCATTCAAATTTGCTTTGCTAAACAATAAGACGAAATAGCGGTGCGGTTTTTATTACATGTGACCAGTGTATTATTTAACAATTTTAAGAAAAAGCTATAGATATACGAAATATTTGATATAAAGGAAAAATCACTTATTGGTAGAAAATTTCAAGTACTTATTAAAGCAGCGTTTATTTGGCTGAAACTTTGTAGACATAAATTGATAAAAGTGTGTTCACGGACACAATACCAAAAGAAACAATCTGACAACTTAAAGTTTTTGATACGATAAAGTGAATTAATACTTATTAATGCACATTCGCTGCAAACCACACTTCCGTGCTAGGCGTCATCAGAAAGTATTATACATAGTTAGTTTTGCTTTCCTATCAAGGACAGAAAAGATAAACATCAGCTAATCCCATAGTGGCAATATTTCTGTCAAAATTTACCGCGCGTAAATCAATATAAAATTGATATTAACCTATATCACAGCAGCGATTGGGTTTACTTTCGCGACGGCATTCACAGGTAAACTCAGTTCCGATCCGGAAGGATTTTTGGTTATCAAAATTATGTTACTTAATGCAATTCAGCAATGTGTTTGATAAATACATGATTGAACGTCTTTGTAACACTAGAGTCTACCATCGCCAATGAAATTCAACCAAACACACCCAACACGCAGAGAAAATATGACTTTTACATTTAAATGACATTCTATGACTGCGTTTGGAATGGCGAATAAACTCTGAAATCAGTGCTTTAGTGAGGCATATCATGTGCAATATTTTTGTAAATAATATCATCAAGAAAAAAATGTAGAATGCATCTCTCTAAACTACATCTGAAATAATATATACATACGATTATGTTGCGTTCATCTTCATTGTGATATTAATACTGCATCTTCCGGTAAAAGCAAATGTAATATTGAGACAAAACATACACATTTTAAAAGAGGGCAGAAATTAACCTAGTCGTTCACCGGATTGTATGGCATGAATGGGAACAATCAAAGTTGTGTTCAACTGTTACGATATTCATTCCAGTCCAGTGGAACAAAAAGTTCAATGAAGCCTGTGCATGTTTTTAGAAAACGACACCGCTCTTGCTGTCATGTTGGTAAACCATTTCCAAACGAGGTTCTTCAACGGGGCGTTAGTACTTTCAAATGTAATGGCCAGTTTGTTCAAAGAAGATTTTCAATTACTATCTAAATAGCCTATAAGAATAATTTCACTGAACATTGAATTTAACAATAGAAATCAATCAAAGATGTACAGTTGCACAACTCATACCTCATATTTTATATGATAAGAAACAGGGCGTCTCATAATCACTTTTGTTTTGAAGATATCTTGAGTCTTTTACAAGTTTAAAGAATGTATATGGGGGTCATGTTGAACTAAATTTAGGCTTTATAAAGAATGGAAGTGCATTATAAATTAAGGTAAAATCAAAACCGCTGAACCTTACATAAAAGCGACATCTGATAAGTTCAACATTATTCTTGTTATAACCTTATAAGGGAATATTTACAGTCTTATACACTATCACCAAGAGCTCATCGTGTACACTTCGTGTTTATCACAATCGGACTCGACAATGGCATTAAGAGTTGCATTACAATGAACGTAATTATTTATCATTTCATAAAAATATAGGATAGTATTTTTGATTCAGGGGTGTAACCACGCAGAAGCACGACGAGGCAGTTGCCTCGGCATAAGTTTGCAGACTGAACAAAAGAACGAAATATTTTTAAAATCATATTGCAGAATGATATATATTACAGTGAATTTTACACCCATTAAGATGTCAGCAAAGACATAACATTAATTTCCTACTAATATTGTCTTAGTTGAATGTGTTCTTAACTTTCGATGCGGTTTTCGTAAACAGGATGTTACAAAGACTGAAAATGGGGACACATTCGAACATTTAAAAACGCAAGTCATCATGGTTTCGCGTGGATTATTTCTTATTATATGTCTATTGGTCAGATTCTTCCACAACATATTCACACAACACGTATTTAATTGAGACGTAGAGAATAGTTATGAAGATTGTCAATCGATAGTGTTGATCTTCACAAAGGTTTCCATTTGTCCGTGTAATGCGATTGTGCAAGGTGTTCCCCACTGCGACATTATACAAACATAAATAATAACAAAGCGATTCCAATTTAACTGTTTTACTATACTTGCAGACCAGGTTTCTCGATTGTTCTATGTTGTATTGTATACATACAGCAATTAATAAACATGTAGAAGTATTGTGGAAACTTTCCACTTTTTATTACCAAAGTAGTTGTCTTAATGCTAGTTTTAACTTGGATTAATTGGCAGATAAAACACACGTTGAACGTTTACACAATTTTGTGTGGTGTTATGACCCCGTACCCGATTGACTGCAGCAGTATAAATGTGTCTCTTTCTACTCCACTAAATAATTTTTTTTTTTTTTATTCAATATCATACATATAATGTAAACATGTATATGGTCACACAACACAGTGATTGTTTAAAGCAATACAGTTCAGACATGTTATACAAGATATGCTCATATATATATATATATATATATATATATATATATATATATATACATATATATATATATATATATATATATATATATATACACATATATATATACACACATATATATATATATATTATTAATTTTTTTTTTAGAGAGAAAAGAAAAGAACAACAGAGGAATAGTTATGAAAAATGATGAGTTGTAAAAAGTCGGAAGAAAGCATACTGTATTTGTGTGTTTTGTTGTTTCTTCACAATGATCTTGTCAGATTGAAAAACTATATATATATAGACATAAACAAAACTATTTTAGAAAGATAAACTAACATCAGAGTGAAAATGTATATAAGTGGACAAAACATTATGAGAATTTAATCCGATTCCATTTTTGTTCAAAGATTTGTAATGTGTCATTACTGAGGGCTATTTCTTTCTCAATCTGGATTTTTAGTTTAAGACTATGGACAAAACAATTAAAATTTGGTACTTGTTTTTTGTACTTCATGTTTAAGATAAAATATTTCATCAATATAACCATAAAATTCACAATATTATTACCGTCTATTGATTTCAATGAGTTAATTCCGAAACTTACATTTAAGAAAGATAGTTTAACGTTTAGTTGCTGTTGTTCAAGAAAGGATGTTAATTGATTCCAAATAGGCTGGATGTGTTTGCACTCCCAAAAAAGATGTTCTATAGTTTCAATGTTTTCACTGCAGAAGTCACACAGATTTGAGTTAGATAATTTGCATTTATAGAGATATTTATTTGTAGCTATAATTCTATGGATGTATTTATATTGAAAATTTCTCAGTGTGCTTTCAATAGTTGCTTTATATGGCATGGTAAATATGTGTTTCCAATTAAGTTCATTTTCTCCAAAAAGGACTTTCCATTTATTTTGGATTTTGGAGTTTTCCGTAGGGTTTTTAATTTGTAGTTTGTAAAATATTTTATTTGTTTTGTTTTTTCTTCCAAGTATGTTTTCTACAAATATTGTTTGAGTACATGGTGTATTATTTGTATTGATTTCAGATTTAATATGTATGGGTATGCTTTTGATTAGTGTGTAGTATTTCAGAAAATTATTTGAAGGTATTCCGTATATGTAGCATATATTATCAAAAGAGTAGAAATCCTTAATTCTGTAGTCATATAATTGGTCGACATATTTAATGCTTCGTTCAAACCAATCTTTATAGAAAAACGTCTTATTGTTTGAAGTTATGTCTTTATTGTTCCATAAAATTGTTTTACTACTGGTTTGGGTTTCTAAGTTATGAGTGACATCACTCCACGCTGATAGAACATCAGACAGAAATATGTTTTCGTTTGCAATTTCATGTAAGATAGTATTGCTGATGTTACATTCAAAGAGTAAGGAGTCACCATATTTTTTTAGGATTTTCTGGTAGAATAATTTCCATTTACTCGTATTGGTATTATCTAGGTATCTTTTAACCCAGCTGCATTTGATTGCATTCAAGAATGAGTCAATGTTCGTTAATTGGATACCTCCATTTTCTACAGATTGAATTAACTGAGTTCTTTTATTTTATCAGGCTTACCGTCCCATATGAAATTAAATATTGTTGATTTTATATCGTTAATAACATCATTTGGTGGATTTGGGAGAACTGTTAATACATATATTAATTTAGGAAGTGCAAACGTTTTTAATACTGTGTTTTTTCCGATTAGTGTAAGTTTACGATGATGCCATGATTTTAAGCAGTTTTTAAAATTCTGTAATTCAGGTAGTATGTTTTTAAGAACTGTATCCTTTTCATTATTTGTGAAAGTAATTCCTAACGTTGTGGCTTCATCGGATGTCCAATTAAATTTCATTTCTTTTTTATATAGAACATTACTTTGTTTTAATTTACCTACTCGTAGCACGGTACATTTACTTTTGTTTAGTTTAAGACCCGATGTCATTCCGTAAAGGGTTAGCGACTCTATTAGGTTATGGAAAGAATCGTAATTGTCGTTTAAAAAGTAGGTGGCGTCGTCAGCAAATAGGGATTGTTTGATTTCTTCGTCAGGTTCTAGTGATATGCCTTTTATGTGTTTATTTGATTGGATGTGATGTGATAGATACTCGATGCAAATAATAAATAGCGATGATGAGAGTGGACATCCTTGTCGAACCCCTCTTTCGATGTTAAAACTGTTTGAAAAGAAGCCATTGTTAATGATTATACTATTAATATCGGTATAGAATAGTTTGACCCATTGAATGAGACTTTCACCAAAGTTCATATTTTCTAAGCAGGAGAACATAAATGAATGATCAAGCGAATCGAATGCCTTTTCAAAGTCTGCAAAGAATATTAGACCAGGACTATTTGAATTGTTGAAATAGTTTATGCATTCTTGGATAAGACGAACGTTTTCACCAATGTAGCGTCCTTTTATGAAACCAGATTGAGATTTTGAAATAATTGATGGTAATATTTTTTTATTCTGTTTGCTATACTTTTAGTTGCAATTTTATAATCATTGTTAAGTAAACTAATCGGGCGCCAGTTTGATAAGGATTCTAAGTTTTTTCCAGGTTTTGGAATAAGTGATATAATACCTTGTTTTTGTAGCGTAGTTAAGTTTTCGTTGTTAAATGAATAGTTAAGTGAATTAATTAGATGTGTTTTTATATCATTCCAGAATATTTTATAAAATTCGATTGTGATGCCATCTGATCCTGGGCTTTTGTTATTTTGCATTTCTTTTAGGGCTAATCCACATTCATATTCATTAAGTAATCCGTCGCACAGTTGTTTTTCCTCCTGGTTTAAAGCGTGATGTGTATTTTTAAAGAGGGTGTTATTTTCAACATTTTTTCGTTTATAGAGGGTTTCGAAAAATAAACGTTGTTCTTCTAGTATTTGAGCTCTGTTTGTTATATCTTTGCCATTGACTACTAATTTGTGTACAGTTTTTTGTTCACTTCTACGTTTTTCAATGTTTGCGAAATATTTTGTGTTTTTTTCATTGTGTTCAACATGATGAGCACGCGCTCTAAGTATTATTCCATTGAGATGTGTATGATAGATTCCATCTAATATTTGTTTTTTTAATGTTATTTCATTTTCAATGTCGGTGGTATCATTTGTGTTTGTTTGATGCAATTGTTTTTCAAGTGTTTCAATGGTTTTGATGGTTTCAGTTTCAAGTTTGTGTGTTTCTTTTTGTTTAAATGATGTGTATCTAATTGTTGCGTTACGTATATTTCCTTTAATTACTTCCCATAAGGTGTTTGGGTTTGCATCTTTATTATTTTGAACTGTATTTAATATTTCCTGTTTTATTTGTATTTGGTATTGTGTATCTAATAAGACGCTGTTGTTAATTTTAAAGTATCCTGGGCCTCTTTCAGGTTGTATATTGTGCAGTTTAAGTTCAACTAGAGAGTGGTCAGTCATAAATCCTGGTTTTATGTTACATGTGTCAATAATGTTGCAAAGAGATTCAGATATTAAAAAATAGTCTAATCTACAAAATATTGTTGGTTTTGTGTTTGAGTGCCAGGTGAATTTGCTTTCGTTTGGATATATTGTACGCCAGATGTCTATCATATTGTAGTTTTCAATTATGTTATTTAAACTATTTCTATTTTTAGGATGAGTATAAAGGTTTCCATTCTTTTTGTCTAATAATGGGTTAAGAACAGTATTAAAATCACCACCGATTATAATGTTTTTATCTTGGTTATTAATTATGAAGGATTGTAATGTTTCGTAGAATGTGGAATCATCTAGATGTTAGGGCCGTAAACATTGATTAATGTTAATTCTGTTTCGTGTATTTTGATATCTATACTTGCTTGTCTGCCAATTATTATTTCTTTAAAGTTATTGACTGTGATCCCTATATTATTTTTTATAAGAAAGGCAATGCCTTGTTTATTAGTATGTTGTCCACTAAGATAGATGTCTCCGTCCCATTCATCTTTTAAGGTTTGTGCTAAAGTATGTGTCAAGTGACTTTCTTGTAGTAGGCATATACTATATTTTTTTTCGTCTAACCATTTGAAGATTTTAATGCGTTTGTCTTTATTTTTTAGCCCTTTTACGTTCAGAGTGCATAATTTAATCATTTAAAGAGAGGGAGGGTGTGTAAATATTATTATGTGGGTTTGTCCAGTAAGTTTCTATTTTAAAGATGTCCATACATACATACAAAAATAGAAAGCAAAAATTAGAGATACAAAATATGAATATTCTATAAACATGAAGAAGTGAGAAGAAATAATCACAGAAGTGAGAAGAAAACACAATATAAAACTTGTCCCCAGTAGAGACATACAAAAAAGGTCAGTAAAATACAACATGTGAATATACAAAAACAAGCAAATGTGCTAATGCAAGGTAAATTGCCCTAAGTATAAGAAATAAATTATATGTATCTAATGTTCAATTATATACAATGATTTCTCAGATGCGTACGTATAACTAATTTGCAGGATAAATTTTAGCAATTCATTATTTATTTTAAGTTGTTTTATTGTATTAGTTATATTTGTTATAAATACGTATATACATTCTTATACACACATTTATATATATACTTATATGTGCAATCATTTTAAAAATAATTATTTATTTAAACATTATAATGCTTTTAACTATAAGAGTTGGTTCAGTGAGCCGCCTTTTAAAATGACATTACTTTGATGTTACTACCCCCGTGTACATTTATTCTCGGGGACCACAGAAAAATTTCGAAGGTTAACAGTATATCTGTATATAAAACAACAGTTTCTGTCCTTAATAACATTTGAGATTAATACCTTAAAATCATACGTTACACAAAAACGGAATGCTCGTGCAGGAACTACTGCTTGCCGTGAATGAAACATGGTTTCGTCATTTGTCATGTTTAATATTGCACAAAAACAAAATGGTTGGAAAAGTGTAAGATAAAGATATCGGGTAACTGATGAAAATGCTGATCGAGATCTCTATTTTACGAGCGTTATTTTACATAATTTACATGATACCATCTTATCATTATCCATTCGTATTATAAACGAAGACATTTTCGTTGCATCACCATATATATATATAATAGTGTTCTCATTTACTGCAGTCAATACACAATTCATTTGATATTCAACCAAACAAACAGGCATTGACAATTTAACACAAACATACAATGTAAACAACAACATTTAAAACACCATATATATATATATATATATATATATATATATATATATATATATATATATATATATATATATATATATATATATATATATATATATATATATATATATATATATATATATACACACATACATATATATATAACATAACAGCAGGTCAAATTAAGAACGATAAATTGCCCTTCATATTAGACAATACGGTGTGGTTGCTTAGCAATTCAATATGTAAAAAAGAAATATATAATTATAAAAGATAAGCAAGTGTAGTAGTAATCATTTCCACTTGTCTGTGTAAAGAAAGTTTTATTCATAAGGCTTTTTAAAACAATTTTAATTTCAGAGGCTATTGAATAACAACAGAATGCAAATATTGGTATAAAAATTTTACAAACACAAAAACAAAAAAACTTTTTACCATTGCTTTAATAGCTGGGAATATGAAGTAGCACTCCTTAAATCAATTTAAAACTAACAACAAGTATAAATTAGCTGTGTAAAACAAGAGCAGCAATGTTTTGAGACAGAAAAATATGTACTATTGATTTTGACTTGCAGAAACGAAAAAAAACAACGAGTTGAGTGTGTTTTATCATCCGAAGTGATACAGATATATATGTACACTTAATTTTAGCTCGTAAAAATAGTCTATATGCAAGGGTTGAGCATGTATTTTATGTATTTTATGATTCTGAATGAAAGATACATATTATACCTGGCACACATTTTGAATTTAACAATGCAATAATATGCTGATCAATTAATTATCTGTCATCGGTCTATGCTGTTATAATGATTTGGTACCTTTTAACTATAAGAGTAGGTTCAGTCAACTTTAAAAACGACCTAACTTTAATGTTACTACCACGTGTACAGTTTTTCTCGAGGACCACGCTGAATTTTAGGAAGTTAACAGTATATCTGGACAAGAATCACAATTTCTTTCCTTTATACCATTTGGGATTAACACCTAAAAATCATACAGTACATAAAAAGGAAGGCTCGTGCAAAAACTGCTGCGTGCCGTGAATGAAACATGTTTTCATCAGTTGTCATATTTGATATTGCATAAATCAAAATATATAGAAAAGTGTAAGATATGATACAGGGTAACGAATGAAATGCTGATTCAGATCTCTATTTTACGAACGTTTTGCATATTTTATATTATGCGACACACAAGACGCGTTTTAACGGAATATAGTGAATGTTTGTATTGTACATATTAGGTTTTTAAGGGAAAGTTATAATGTATTTACAATACACAGAGTAATGGTATTTTACATCAGGGGCAAACTAACTGTTTACTATAAGTTGATTTAGATAATGTGATACCCCCCAAATTGTATACAACTGTCAAATTAGTTCTTATTGATACAAAAGAACGGCAAAAACAAGGGTTACTTTAATTGTGATGTCGGAATAGAAAGTAAATTTCGTACCGATAAAAGATATACAAGAATTTAATTGTAATGTTATAATAGAAAGTAAATTTCAAACCGATAAAAGGTGTACAAATTTAATTCCACAATTTGCAGGGTACTCCTTGAGAGCGCTGTAAACCACTCTAGACACTGGCTCCCGTCTGAAACTTCTTGCTTCGGTTCCGGAAATCACTTATTGTGTTATTGATATTGTCGAATATGTCAAATTTAATCCTTTCCTCGGATGTCGTTTGTCCGAAAACTGCACCGTTGAAGAACCAAGCGTTCTTTATATCTGGGTGTAGAAGTAATCTGCTAATGAGTCATTGATTTCTCTTAGTTACATCATCTACAAGTTTGTAACCTTTTGCCTTCATCGGGGTCCGTTTTTTCATGATTGTCGACTTAGCATTGTTGTTTTTAAGTTTCAGAATAATGGGTCTTGTTGTTCCCTTCTTCGATGGTATTCTATGTATGGCTATAATGTCTTCTGGCTTGAGTTCAACGCCTGCCGTGGTTTTCAGGATGTTTGAAACGGTTTGAATAAGCATGTTTTCTGATTCCTCTGATGTTTCTCTAATGTTCATAATTTTGACGTTGTTCTTGCGCGAATATTGCTCATTGTAATTCGCCATTTTCAGTGCTTCTCTGCTTGTTTCAAAGTTTTTATTAATTTGTATTTGCAGCTCAGATATTGCCTGTATGTTATTGTTTTCTAAATCAGAAATCTTTTGTTTCAACTGTTGGTTTTCGAATTCAAGACCTGTTAATTTTTCATTTAGTGTTAGAGTTTGCTTGGTAACTTCTGTTTCAATTGTTTTGGCCATGGTTATTTCAATTTTTCCCATTATCGTGGATACAGTTTTATTTATTAAATCTTCAATCTCTTCTCGCTTGAGAGTACTTTTGATATCTTCCCTCAATTCGCTAAGCCCCTCGGTTAAATTTTCCAGCTGTGTGTTGATATTTGAAAGCTCATCCATGCTTGCATTAGTACTGTTACTAGAGTCCGCACGTTGCTTTTTGTTTGCTGGTTTGGTTTGTGGTTTCTGTCCTTTGAAGTTTAATTTCTGTTGCTCGGATTTACCACTATTACCGCTATTACTCATTGTTATATTGAAACTGTATTCACGATTTTGTATGCTATAATCCAGTCAATACTGACAATTAACTAAGCCACTGAGCCAATTATTAACAGGTCCACTGTTCACTGTTGCGCGGCGAAATAATCCAATTAGTTATTTTGTATACTGAATAGGTCCGATAGATCCAAAAACGTCCAGGGGTCTTCTCAATGCACTACAAAGTCCACTTTTTTGCCAAAAGATATTCCACAATTTCACAAATTTCACTTTTCCCGTCCGTTTTATGAAATTAATAATTTAGTCCCTGTATAGACGACACTTTTGCGGATTATTTAATACCAAACATGACTACGTTCTGTCATTATTTCTAATAACATAGGGCAATTTTAAACGGAGCTGTGATCAGCCAAACATCACTGATCAATTCCCGCCTGTGAATCATCACTAAATAATACTACGGCGAATATATACCCATATTTAACGACACCGAAGACGAGCGAGTGGAAAAACTTACATTCTTAAAAAAATTGAACTTAAAAGGTCCATCGTTTAAGAAGCTTTCTGACGAAGGATTATTAAAATGCAAAAGCACAACTTCATAGTAGTTATTATCAAATGGGAAAATTGAACAATGCATACAATTTTCATTGTTTTCTGACGAGTTTGTGTCTTCAGACAGATGAGCACTGGGAATCCAGTTTGACCCGCTGAAGATACGTGCTTGGAGTGTATCCTGCATTCAATCATACAGTTTAAGACACGTTTTTCCATATTAGAACGCAAACGAATAGCATCGAATGTGTTTAACCTCGTATATTATCATTTCAAGAAATGACATACAACACACAGTAATGGATAGGAGAGAGATTTGTATTTTTAAAGTGAAGTGATTTTTTATGAAAAGAACTATTTTATTTGAATACCTTGTAAACTAAATCTGATAAGTTATCTTTTTATTTCATACCTGAGCCAGATATCAATCTAAACGACAAGTTTGCCCTAACAATGCACCGATTGTCGAAATAGTATAGTGTGTTGATACATATGCTGCTCAAGATAATGTTTTCATTATAGTTGTTGGACTATCCGTTTGTTACTGATGCTTGAGATAAACTGATGTGAAGGTCAATTATGCGACACCAGAACAATCATGTGCCTTTAAAAGGGCCATAGGATACATAAAGTCATACATTTATACGTTTACTTTGTAATCTAACATAAGTCATTTGCACAATAATAATGTAAGTAGTGATAGCCATACTTCAAGATTAATATAATGCTATTAATAAATGATGTCATTTAAGACAGTTCTTACAATAAACAATTTATTTAAGACTGTGAACTAATTTCATAAATGAATGTAACTGAACAAACGAATTTGTTATAATATTATGAATAGACATGTAAGTTTTTTTCTCACTTAAGTACCATATGACCATTACGTGTATGCACAATACTATTTATCGTATGTCATTTCGTCTTTTTTATATTTACGCTGCAAAATACATTCGTCAGTTTTGGCCATTTAGAATATTCAACAATCTAGCAAATTGGTTTATCGAAATTTGATAACACAATCGATACATCCACCCAATTTTGAGGACTCTGTGTAGCAAGGCAATACAATCGACTGGTGATTTATCATTCGTATCAGTTTCTGCGTATACAGTTTATTTATAAATTGTACTAACGAATCCACAACATGCAATATTTGTATTTGTAATTTATTTTGCTGAATGAGAAGGATATATGTTAGCAATGGCCACAGACGTAGTTTGCGAACTTCATTCTAGACCGGTCGGGTCAATATGCTTATTCCATGAAAAGTTTCTTTGCATGAAGTGTTTGATAGAAAAAGTTGACGAACAGAAAGACTGTGATAAAAAGTTCTGGCTGATATCGAGGATGAAAAAGACAAATTGAGAGTGAGCTTTCTCAAAATGAAATGGAAGTCGATACAACAGCAAAAAGAATTAACAAAGAGAATTCAAGAAATAAGAGATGGTAAAACAATGTTACTGAATCAGGTTGAAGAAAGCAAAACTACGCTTATAAGTAAGGTGTATACAATGACGGAGAAAATGGTAGCAAATATAACTAAAGAAGGTGAGGAATTAGAATCAAAATATAAGAATCTTCTGAAACAAATTGACGACGAAACTAAACGAATTGGAGAAAAGGCCAGCAAGGAGAATTCAAGTGTGCGTATTGCTGATCTTTACAAAGATATTGAACAGCTAGAAATCGCTCTCAAAACGACATTTGTAGCCCGTGGAAATCTTAGTGTAGACTTTGAAATGACAGAAAAACTAAAAGACATACACACAAGTGAACTTGGTGAGTATGTGTTGGAAGAGGGACTGTATGATACGATTGGTAAATACGTAAACAAAGGATCCGAAAAGGATGATCAGGAAAGGAAAGAAAAAAAGAAACCAAATATAACTAATGCGAATGAACCTACAGGTCCTGTCATTATAAAAGATACAAAAAAGAACATACTACAGAGTGATGTAAATCCTAAGAGTACCATAGATGCAAACAAAGAAAGTGATAAAATGGATGAAAAACCTGATATTCAGAGTGCAGAACATAAACTAAAAAATGTACTTGGTCGCAACGAAGATGATGAGAAGCAAACAATAAATAAAACCGAGTTATATCAGGGTTCAGAAGTTTTCGATTATGACTTCGCAAATTCTCCAAAGGACAAACGAAAAGGGAAGACTGTTCCTCAATTTAGGAAAATAAAACTTAAGAAAAATACTTACAATATCGGAGATGTACATTTAGACGATTCAACGTCTTCGAACGAAGTGTCGAAATGTTGCTGTTGTTAATGCGTTGCAGCAAATAACGATTGGGTGATACTTTGTTCTACTCATAATCATACAACTGCCTAGGTGAACATACCTAGTCACTCAATTTACCTACATAAAGTTGCTTCATCAGTAGTATAAAGGGTGTTAAATACACAACAGTATATAAACCGAAGTAGTTGACTTAACGACAGCACTCTAGGTTGAACAAATCCAATATATTGATACAGTTACGTAATCGTGAATAAAGGATGGTTTGATTGAAAGCTATTTTGCCACATTTTCAGCTGATAATGTTATCAGAAACAGCATATACATGTTTGTATTGCGTCAGAAAATATATTAGTGATTAATATTGTTTAATCAGTACATTATTATTGAAAACGTTAAGGAGGATAAGTGTACGATGTTTCTAATCAACCAAGAAAGATAAGTCAATGATAAGTACAAGGTTTGTCTGGTCTACGTATATTTGAATGGAACAGTGCTTGCGTCGTCTTGAAGAATCAATTCATGCAGCATATATCTTCAATGCTCTGATTTTGTAATAATTATACTGATATGTTTTTTTTTGGAATATCATATAGTTTGTTTGGTTTGATTGTGCGGCTCTGACATTTGAATTTTTACCATTATAGTTATTTAAACAGAATATCTTAAATTGTGTTTGTTTGCTTTGGGTTGTTGTGATTGTATCATTATATTGTTAATACCGATGTATCCATTACATTTCATATATGATTTGTTTTGTTTGTGTTGTTGTGATGCTTGTAATTATAATACTTATCATAATTTTATGTAGAATATTGTATTTGATAAACGTATAATAAAGTAACATTGTGATTGTACTGTAATAAGGCATATATATGAACTTGATAAGCGTTCAAAAATCAACATAATTAGTGTCTTTACATGAAACTTGGTTTTGTTTTATCCATTAGAAATACCGTCTTAGCACAAACAGTGGATTGTATAACATAAACAGTGATGACGTGCTTAATTATTTTGTTACAAGGCTTTTGTAAGGACGACTGCAACCAGGGAAACCCCAAAAATGTAAACGACTAGAGTCGACTTATACAATATGCCGATGCTGTTGTTATTTAATAAGTAAATAGTATGAATATGTCGAAGGGTCGTGGACGTGTAGGTCGAATTATATTTTAAGTTACTATATGAATTATATGTAAAGCGAATATGACGAATTGCATTATCTACACGCAGCTAGGAAATATATATTATTCTTGAGATTTTTTTTTCATGTCATATGTCGCAAAATATTCAACAGCTCATCGGCTTGAACCTTCAAGCTTAAATTTTACTTGTATACGTAAAACATATTTTCATTAAAACACGTTTAAATTATGTCCCACAATCATACACGAGTTAGTTGTTGCTCGTGTTTAACTAGTTAAATGACACAATTACAGTTCTTTTATTAGATATTCTTGTCATAATTCTTTTCATAATTCGCAAACTTACTTTCATCGTTACATTTTTTAGCGATATTTATAAATTAACAGTCACGTTAATGTAGGCGAGCTATTAACCAAATGACAGCGCTAATCGGGGAAGAATGCCTATATATGTAAAACCACAATACAAAATGACACTTCAAATGAGGGAGGAATGACTATCGGTATAATCAACCCAAAAATAAATTTGTAATCCAACAAATGTATTAAATAATTAAATAGTTCTGATATATATATATATATATATATATATATATATATATATATATATATATATATAAGTGTTGGACTGATTATTATGTATTATTTGGATTTTACTCATTTTTGCTTTCGGTTAATATAAGTAAAAAAGAAAATTCTAGTACCAAGCGAATAAGAAAACAAATAATCACCACAAATACTTGCAAAGTATGATCACTCATAATATGATAGTGGCATATTTAGTCGGATTAACTTAGCAGCTTTAGAATTAGATTATATAAAATATGTATATATACTATATATGTATATGTATATAAATATGCACTAAACGGCATTCATTACACAAGTAGTTAAGCATTTCTATATCGATACAAACATATTATATTTATGCTGTTTTGATGTGTTTGCTTTATAAACAATTAAATGGTATGTGATTTTTTTTTCATTGACAATGGTTCATTGTGCATTTTCATTTTAATTGGTCGCCGGGGCGAAGTGGACATGGTATCCGCCTAGCGAGCGGGGGTCACGGTTTTGATCCCAAGTGTGAGAGCGTTCTTTCGATCGCCTCAAAAGACACCAAATACTGGTTCTACCCAGAAAACGTACACGAAAGCATTTCAATAGACCTCAGGCAATTCCATTTAAACTTAACTGAACTTGTAAACTAAATGAATGTCATTCAAAGTGTATTCGTTAAACAATAAGACGAACAAGTGGTGCTGTTATTTGAACCGATGGACCAGCATATAATATAACAAGATAAAAACAGTTATCACATCTACTCAATATTTTATTTTAAGGAAAAGAATCACGTTATTTTAGAAAAGTTTGAGTACTTAATAAACAAGAGTTTCTTAGGTTGAAACGCTTTAGGCATTGATCAATATATTGGCGAAACAATTTATCAACGAAGAGAATAACAAGAACATCCAAACGTTTAGAGTTTTAAATAATATAAATAAAAAGCATACGTATTCAAACACCGTCGCTGTTAACAACACTTCTGTGCTCGATACCGAACGTGTTCATAAATGATTGTTAATCGTAAATTTTGCTTTTCCATCTTGAACATAAAAGATAAACACATAGCGGCCATATTTCTGTCGAACGTTAACACGATTTAATCAATATACAAATGATTTTATGTTTACTACAGTTAGTTTAAAACGACTAAACCCCTTTCAGCGGTGGACTTCTCAAAGATTGCGACAGCATTTACTGCTGAACTTGAATGATTCTTGTTCGGAACATGAATTTATTGTATGCAAATCAGGCGTGATTTTCTAAACAATTAAATAATAGCATATACATATGTCTACGTTTTCTCTATCTTGATTTCTAGATCTTTAGAACGTCTACTTGTATATGCAAAAAAATAAGCAACTGAAAGCAAATATACCAATTGTACAACAGGACAGAGATGAACGTTGGTCGGTCAATACAATTTACGGCAAGAAGAGGGTAACAAATGGAATTTAACATTTCATAAAAGCAAGATAGTATAATTGAGTTCCAAGGTCGTAGCAACGCAGAGGCACAACAAGGCAGCTGCCTCAGCTAAAGTCCGCATACTTAACACCTGAGATAGACTATTTTGAAAATCATATGCCAGACTAAGGAATGTCACAGTGAATTTCAACCCGGAGATGATGTCCGCTATAATATAACATTAATTTCCGACATAATTGTCATCTTCACATTAGATTTATACTTGTAATTCACTTGTTATAAAATCTTTGATCATAAGTTACGAAGACTGCAAACGACCATGTAAAACGAACTTGATCATGTCTTCGCTTCGATCCAATTTTATTATCATATGTCTTTTGGTCGATATAGAAGTTCTTCCACAATTATATTAGATCTGATACACTATACTCACATACCTAGTTGTATTTAACTGACATTATTCTTTGGAAAACGGAAAATCTAGTATGCACGGTGTCGCCTATACGATAGTATACAAACATAAATCATATTAAATAATAACATAAACTTGAATATTCTTATAACCAACTATTTATCTTAGGCAAGGCACTTGTTAAATAAATGAACACACATACACAAACGAGTTCGTCAAAATACGTAGAATAAACGCGTAAAGTCTTCTGATTAAAGTTTCACATAAACGGTTTGTTTTGATACATGCTGATTATTTTATGCCCTTTCGTCTTGTATTTTATTGATATTGCAAAACAACATTCTTCGGTTACTCCAATTTAGAATATTTAACAAGATAGCAAGCTGTTTTGTCAAAATAAGATAACACAATCGATACATCCACTCACTCAATGTTAAAGACTGTGTGCTTTAAGGGATACAGAAAATTGAAAGGATATTTATCATTCTTATCTGTTTCTACGTTGTATATATACATCAGAGTAACGGAAAAAAGCATAACACATTTTCTTTGGTTGTCTTGTCCGCTGAATAAGAAGGATATATGTTTGCAATGACCACAGACGTAGTTCGCGAACTTCATTCTAGACCGGTCGGGTCAATATGCTTATTCCATGAAAAGTTTCTTTGCATGAAGTGTTTGATAGAAAAAGTTGACGAACAGAAAGACTGTGATAAAAAAAGTTCTGGCTGATATCGAGGATGAAAAAGACAAATTGAGAGTGAGCTTTCTCAAAATGAAATGGAAGTCGATACAACAGCAAAAAGGAATTAACAAAGAGAATTCAAGAAATAAGAGATGGTAAAACAATGTAACTGAATCAGGTTGGAGAAAGCAAAACTACGCTTATAAGTAAGGTTAATACAATGACGGAGAAAATGGTAGCAAATATAACTAAAGAAGGTGAGGTTTTAGAATCAAAATATAATAATCTTCTGAAACAAATTGATGATGACACTAAACGAATTGGAGAAAAGGTCAGCAAAGAGAATTCAAGTGTGCGTATTGCTGATCTTTACAAAGATATTGAAAAGCTGGAACTCGCTCTCAAAACGACATTTGTACCCCGCGGTAATCTTAGTGTAGACTTTGAAATGGCAGAACAACTAAAAGACATACACACAAGTGAACTTGGTGAGTATGTGTTGGAAAAAGGAGTGTATGATACGATTGGTAAATACCTAAACAAAGGATTCGAAAAGGATGATCAGGAAAAGAAAGACGAAATTAAACCAAATATATATAATGCGAATGAACGTACAGGACCTGTCGGTACAACGGATACAAATAATGACATACTAAAGAGTGATATAGTGCCTCAGAGCACCATAAGAGACATAGATCCAAACAAAAGTACTGATACTTTGGATGAAAAATCCAACAATGATGGTGCAAAAGATAAAGTAAACAATGTACCTGGCAGCAACGAAGATGATCAGAATCAGGCAATAAATAGGAGCGAGTTATATCAGGGTTCAGAAGTTTATGCCGTTGCACAGTCTCCCGAGAGCAAACGCAAAGAGAAGACTGTAATTAAATCTAAGAAAAACAAAAATACATATAACATGGGAGATGTACACGGAGACGATTCATCGTCTTCAAAAAAAAACTTCGAAATGTTGCTGTTGCTGTTGTTAGTTCGTTGAAGCAAACAACGATGGGGTAATACTGCAATTCAAAATCATAGAGCTGCCTAAGGGCTCTGTGCGTTCAATTGCTGTATATAAAGAATAACTTTTTAACTATTACAAATGATGCGTAATACACAATAATATAAGTACTAAAGTATTTCACTTTAAGCTAACATTCTAAGTTGAACAAACCAAAGATCGATCAAGTTAAGGAATCATTTGTTAAGAATCCGTTAATTTCCGTGGCTAAGGATTTCTGTGGGTACCAACTCTATGCCTCTAAAGGATGTTATGGAATTCGACCTAAACTAAATGTCTAAGAAGAAAACTGTGTAGATACAATTAAAGTAACATACATACTCAAAATTAACATATATTTTGCACGATATTCCTCAAAATAAAGTTAACCAATAAAAAATAGTGTTCCATATAGCTATTGCCAAAATGTAAACGCTTGATTTGGTATTGCAACATGGATTTATCGAGATAAAAAATGCTCGTCTTTATTTGTGTGTGGCACAATATATTCCATTTTAATTTCCCGAAACAATATCTTTTCATACGACACACGACAATGACTTGGTACATTAACATGTGTTAAATATATTGTCCTGAAAGAAACAAAAAAAAAACACATTTTGTATCTTGTTGAATATGTTACCTGACCACATCTAGCGTTGACATTTTGGATATTGCTATAGGTAACAATGATATTTTTATGTTTTAACTTTATTTGTCGAAATATTGTGCGATTTATTCGTTGATTTTTGAGGGTTCAGGGGCTTTTAACGGATATAATTTTATAAGAAAACAATAAACACTATTATTGCGTTAGATCATATGTTAGTGGTAAATGTTTTTGACATTTTTTAAGAACATGTTTAAGAGGATCAGTTTACGATTGTACTTATCTACATGGAATGCTTAGTCAATCGTTAGTAAAATTGTGTTCCCTGCCAATGTACGTTTTTATGGTATATTGTTAACCTCGTTTATAAGAATAGCTATGTGCCACATATATCTTCAATTTTCAAAACCTTTGTAATGTTCTAATACTTTTAATTAAATTTCTTATACTAATTCAACCAGAATATCTTAGATTAGGTTTATTTTGTTTGTGTAGTTGTGATACTTATTATTATACTTCTTACACTAATTTATCTAGAATATGCTATGTATTGCTTGTTGTGTTTATGTTTCTGTGATGCGTATACTATACATTTTATACGCATTTATCCAGAATATCTCATATTTTGTTGGTTTTGTTTGTGTTGTCATGATAATAATCATTTGACTTCTTAAACTAATTTATCTAGAATATCTTATATATTGCTTGTTGTGTTAATCTTGCAATGATACGTATACTATACTTTTTATACGATTTTATTCAGAATATTTCGTAATTTGTTGGTTTTATTTGTGTTGTCGTGATAATTATCATTTGATTTCTTACACTTATTTATCTAGAATATCTTATGTATGTTTGTAGTGTCTATGTTGCTGTGATACGTATACTATACTTGTTATACTCATTAATCCAGAATAACTCATATTTGGTTGTTTTTGTTTGTGTTGTCATGATAATTATCATTATACTTCTTACGCTTATTTATCTAGAATATTCTATATGCTGCTTGTGCTGTTTATGTTTTCTATGATAGATATATAATAATTTTTATACAAATTTTTATCTCATGCTATACCCTGTTTCCCATGTTATACAACCATCACATATTTTCTTATATAACACATGTGTAATACAACATTTTAAAGCGTTTTCATTGGCGTAGTTTTCGTTTATTAACCAATCGCATTGTGTTATTATGCTGAAATGACGTTGCAACGTCAAATGACGTCACGCAATGTAAACAGCATTCGGGATTTATCATTATGTTGTCGTAACTATTTATTTAATTTGCTCATTTAAAATCATGTGATAAAAAGATCTAGATCGACACTCGTTGTCATATCATACCATATTGTATTAAACTATTCCAGGAAATTCTTTTGTAAGCCCGCCAAAGGCTCGCTTACTAACAAAATTCATGAACTCGTTTAATAAAATATGGTATGATATGACAACTCGTGCCAGATCCTTTTAATGAAACTTAAGGTACTCTTGGTTCAGAATATTTTATATAATAGCACGAATGCAAAAACGTGACGCGCGAATCAAATACAACATACAATTTTAGTTTCTAGTTTCTTAAGAATCGGAATCTATTAAAACGAATAAGTTAAAAATATGTTTTAAAGCCATTACTGCACAAAAAAATATGGCCAATGCATAAACATAATAAATTATTAGTTAAGAGCTGCAACTAGAGAAATTTTTTAATCAGGTGTAGGAAAAGCGTAAACATGTTGTTTTTCCACAGTACACAAATATCTCTACTGCTTACAACCGCTGAAGACTCAAATATGAAAACAATGGAGATATGTTCACGGATACGCTCTACTGCAGCTGAAGCCCATTATTATGTTGTTGGTTGTCGGTGATGATAATGATGATTATGACTATGTTGCAACTGCTGCTGATGATGAGGACGACGACGATAACGATGATGATGCTGTGTCTCATGATGTGGATGATTGCCGTTTGATTTCTTTGTATTAAATGTTACAAACTGAATAGGAAACTCAGGACAGTGTGCACAGCAAAACATTAAGCATAGCCATCTTGTAACGGTATAAGATGTATGCCTTCATGTACATGTATTATTAGTAACAGTATTGGTAACTGATGGTGTATGGGATATACACCCTCAGTTATTTTATAACATACGAGAGCGAAGCCATCACTTACTAACTGTGTTACGATTATATCTCAACTGACTACTCGATTACTCTGGGTGTATGGAAATTACTCGGGGTGTATGGAAAATACACCATGGGCACGTGACCGCTCTAAGCCAATCGGATTAGGTAATTTTTGTAGGAGGTTAGATATATGACTAGTAAATACAATATATCAGCAATAAATTTCTTCGTTGAATTCACTGCAATAAAAATGCCTGTAAGTTTCAGAAATGTAGTTTCAAAGCCTGACAAAAACACATCCTTTGATATTGAACAAGTAAATTATTCCCGAAAAACCATCTACACATTATAACTCTACACGATATTGTACAAAATCGAAAATCAATTGTTATTTAAATTACTCATGTCAATTTCCCCCAGATTAACAGCAAAATAATAAATTATTACACTTCTTTTTGTTTTCCGTGTATCAAAATCAAACAATTTTTAACTCTACACTATTATAGACATTAAGTTTGATAAATCGTATAAGCCTGACAACTTTAAATGTTGAAAACAAATTCCTTGTGCACACACAAGCCACCTTAGAGCGACGAGATAACTTATCAATGAGGAAGCTACATGGAATACCAAGAAGTACACTTGAGTTAGCTTAAACATACAAGATAAACAGAAAAGATACAGATTTTCACCATTTTAAATCAAACTTGTTTGATTCATTAACAGGGTTAAACCTTTTCAGTAAATGTTAACGAACATACAACTTCATAATGGCGTATACAGCAGTGTGTCAAACTCATTCAAAATCGGCATCTTCAATTTGTTTCACACACGGGACATTTCTGTGTACTAAATGTCTGCTTGAAAAGGTTGAAGAGAAAGAAGATTGTATCAAATATGATATGACTGACATCGCAGAAGAAAAAGACCACACAAAGTTGAAGTTTTTTACAATGCAACAGCGTGCTTTGAAGCAACAAGAAACTTTAAATTACAGAATCAAAGAGGTTAATAAGGAAAGAGAATATTTGGTTAAACAAGTGGAACAGGCACTAGAAACGCTTATTAAGGATATAAAGGACAAAGCTGATAATATGTTGACGGCAATAAACAAAGAAGGTGATACAATTCAATCGAAGTACCAAGTTTTCGTGCAAGAAATTGATGAAAAGTTAAAGCCTGTAGAAGCGGATATTAAACGCATGGAATCTTCAGATGCAGATATTGCTAAAATTCGGAGATCGATAGAGATTTTGGAGAAAGATTTGACACAAAAATACTTAGTTTGTGGCACAGTATCAGCCGACTTTGAAACAAACAAAAAACTAACAGAAACATTAAAAGGTCTCAATTCTCTTGGTATCTTCGTTTTGACAGAGATGGAAGAATATGAACCAATTGGCGGTGAAGAAAACATGGCATTTGTAAACGATGAAAGTGAAAAGAGGGATGCCTGGAAAAATAAAGAAACAGAGGGAAAAGACATCAAAGATGAAGGTGAAAAGATCGACATAAGGAAAACAGAGAAACCAGAAAACACATCGATAACTTTAAACAGAGACATCCTCCTCGGTTCTGCAATATACGAACCCGATATTCGGACATGTGATGGCCAGCCTGTAAAGCAAAGCGATAGTGTTGAGGCAGAAGGTAATAAGGCAAAATTTGAAAATAAAGAGGAAAAAAAACCACCACCGCCTGTACCGAGAAGATCGCAATTACAAAGTGACGATAAAACTGCAGTTAAGTCAAAATGCTGTTGCAATTAATTGATGCACACAATAAAGAAAACATGTTCGCTGAATCGTGATTTTTGTTAACTTGAACGCGTGATCTATTTTAAAACATGTAAGCTTATATCAAATGTGACCGATTATTTCTTAATGCATTATTGTTTAATCAGCGAATAAATTGTATATTATATAAAAACGATCTGTGAATAAATATAATATTATACGGAAAAACAATTGTCTACCAGATTTACTTTAAATGAATACATGTGCAATATGAATGAGCTGAAGAATTTAAGTACATGTAAATTATTAAGCACAAATATCTTTTGAATTATACTTGTCATAATTTGAATCATTAACATTGACATATTCTATTAAAAGACAATTTTTTATCTATCGTGGCTAGCCATCTACTGAATTGCAAGTATAATACATTTGCATGCTTGTTTAGTAGATGTATTATACCATGATATGTTTGAATTCATATCACAATAAGCGTGTAAAGTAATATGTGAGTTTTGTTACCATTGTCAGTTTTGTCAATCGCTGTACAAATCAGAGTCAATTGGTTGTTATCTTACATTTGTCAGATGATATAACTTTCGTGATCAGGTAGGATTGGTATGCATTAAGGAACGCTATCCATTGTCCAACGTTTAAACGGGAAGGTTTAAACACCTCAACATCTAGCGCCATTTAAATGATGGGCGTTAGATATGTATATCTAAACTGTAATGTTTGATAATGATCTGATTATATGTATTTATTTTAATTTTTTTTTATTTTATATAAAAAACCACAACAACAAAAACACAAATTTTATACAAATACAGTGATTATGTTCACAAAAACTATGCATTTCATAAATATTCTCAAAACACGTGCAATAAACTAAAAAGGCAATCACGGCCGTTGAGCACTGGCGCAAGGACTTTGTGAAGATGCATTAATAAGCAAAAGAGGTTGCATACCTAGCAAGGGAGTTCATTTGCGCCAGTCGGATAAAGGTCGATACAGCTGTTACAAAAGTAGAAGAAAATTTATCTTCTCAATTACTTGACTATTGACTGATATATTGTGTTGACATTTTTTGTATATCTGGCTGACATGTTAAACTAGCTTGATATTCTATTTGGGGCAATCTGGGTCAAGATCAAGGTTACTGTATCTTAAAATATTGAAATGCCCGTGCATTTCTGAATGTCATTGAAGATGCTTGTTTTAATAGTTCTTACCTTTTCGATGTTGTTTTGTCATCATAAACAGGCGACCACCGCGAGTAGTCGTGTCCAGCGTTGTTATAGTATAAACTATGCTCATCAAATTTTATTATTTTATAAGCACAATTTTAAACTTCATATGTAATTTATCCTGGGCTTGTTTTTGTTTCGATTTTTCATTGCAAGTGACATAACGACTCGCGAAATTTCATTGCATTGATCCTTAAAGCATTTATTCAACTTTTTACTCACATTGGTGATTGGTAATATCCATTGCATGTAAACAATTCCTAGTTAGTCTGTTAATATGTTTAATTCTTTCCTCATTTACATTAGATGCCATTATCCCTGTGCAATCGTAAAACTCCTTTGCTTGCACTCTCATTTTTGTCAGCCGTCAGCCATCTTACTTCCTGTGTTCGAAACGGTTGAATTGTTCCGAGTCAAGGTTGTCGACAATCAATAGAAAACGCCATCATTTCACGGTATTATGCACAGCTCTTGTAAATTGTCATAATTTAACTGCGCTCATGTTTAATTCTTATTTTAAATCCAAGATGGCTGTCATATGTCAGTTTTACTCAGTCAGTTGTTAAGTTGACGTTCGAATGTAGTAAAGTAATAATGACGTCATTGACCAGTTGTTTCGCCACTGACCTTTTTTCGACCACTTTTCGCCCCAGAGTTTTGGTCAATCCCAACTCAGAGTATATAAGGAGCCGATTTTTTGCTCCGAGTGAGTCTCACTCAGTTTTTCTAATGGAACCACCTCCACGTCATTAAAAAAAACACAAACAGAAATAACTTAAGATTCTTTTGAGTGGGTGGTTTTTAAATGTTATAACTTTAAATGGTTCATATCTTAACACTTAAGAGTTTTACTAACAGTCTAGCATAAAAAGTAACTATTTTAAACGTAATCTGCATGTATTATATTAATGCATGTGTGAGAATTGATCTGTCTTTGACCAGCTGAATATTTTGAATATTTTTAATATCGCTATATTGGAAACAATCTGTATCTGTTTAAAAGGATCAGTGTAAATAATACACTGATTTTGTTAGCCAGTGGATGCCTGCGTACGTGTTATATCGACTTTAATCGTATAATATTTAAAGTTGACGATGAACGGAAATAGCGAATAATTATGCAGTTTTAGAATGTTTATTGTCTTAAAGTCATTTTATTAACAACCCAGAATTTATTAAGCCGGTATCTGTACAGTAACACTCAGAGATCTGCACAGTCAGTAGAACGCTTCAATATAACTAACTCTTTCCGTTTAATATCGTGAGTTTTATGTGGGTTTTGCTCTGGAAGTTTGTGTGTGTATGTGTCTGTTGATTATATGCAGACCTAGCTTTGGATTGCGTTTGGGACCAGTTGAATCAAGGTCAATATCACATTTTTTAAATAAAAAAAAATATTTGTTGGATGGGGGCAGGTTTTGCTGGTACCTGACGCGCAGACCGTGGTGATACTTCAAATTTGGCGCTAAAGACCGCAATTAAAAAAATGGAGAAATCAATAGGATGAGTAGTTTTTATATCTTTTCTGCACGTAATTTGCCTTCACTTAAACTCTAGTTATGTGTCTGTTTCAGCCAAGATTATTAGAACTTGAGGACCTTTATACGTTTTGACATGGTGGAGGTTTAAAAAAAAATTCCTCGATGACGAACACATTTCTATCCAATAAAATCGTATCGTTAATGACATCATGCGATTGCTCGTAAATAAAGCAAATAACACAAACATTTGATTCTGGCTGATCTCCTAGATAAGTTTGCATTTTTCCAATAGTGATGTAGCAGATGCTAAGGATGTTGCACTAAGAAAAATAGGCTAATGCCAATGTTAAACTGTAAAACATTGAACTATTTATTTCACCGTTTCTACGTATGATATTTACAGGATTTAAACATGCATTTTGATAACTTAAATGTTTATGTATATAATTTGAGTCGAATTCATTTTGACATTCATAAAATCATAACAACTCGTTTTATAGTACTTTAAGATGTACATGCAATTTATACGTAAGTGTTTACAAGATAAGAAAGTCAAATGTAATCCAAAATGTGAACGGTCGTTGAACATCCCGCTCATGATCCACTTCAATGTCCATAATCTTAAGACCAGCTTTTACTGCACACACGATGAGAATGTTATGTTAACATTACACAAATATCATCAAATGCAGTCAATAAAGTCAGCAAATTGGTATTTTCAATACACATTTTAGAGGGTTTAAAGAATTAATGGAAAACAATATCACTCGTAGTCTTTGATTTGTGTGATTGAATAATTATATATTTGAACACTAAATGTACAATATATCACGGCTACACTCGCAAAGTGATGAAAATTGTGTTGCTCCTGACCGAATGCTTTTATAATACATTGAGTCTTCTACGGGTTATTGGATTTGATATGTTGTGGTTAGTTTTTTTATCAATATTTCATTTACAAAAAAAATCTAATGCAAATCACGCAATCGGAAACAACAAAATTTGCAATTAAAGAATCAGAAGCAAACATGTTTAACCTATCTAGCCTCCGCACGAATTTCGCGTGTCTGGTTGTAGATACGGGCTCTCAACTTCTGCGGCATAACCCTGGAGGCGCGTAAAACCCGCGAAGATTCGCGGCCTGAAAAATGGATACAGGATTTGTGGTTCGGGTGGCGGACTATATTACCATTCCCAACCGTTCGCATTTACTGCACAGTGAACCTTAAAGTTACTCGTGATTATCACAAACACCCATTTTATGAGCCACAATACTGCTTACGTATGTTTAATAGACCTTAATATATTGTATACAGAAGCATACAGTAGATACCAAGATAATAAACTAAACTTAATACTAGCAAATATATTATACATAATTAACCTGCATGATATAAAACGTGTTTTTCCTTACACACTGGCGCAAGGACTTTGTGAAGATGCATTAATAAGCAAAAGAGGTTGCATACCTAGCAAGGGAGTTCATTTGCGCCAGTCGGATAAAGGTCGATACAGCTGTTACAAAAGTAGAAGAAAATTTATCTTCTCAATGACTTGACTTTTGACTGATATATTGTGTTGACATTTTTTGTATATCTGGCTGACATGTTAAACTAGCTTGATATTCTATTTGGGGCAATCTGGGTCAAGATCAAGGTTACTGTATCTTAAAATATTGAAATGCCCCAGCATTTCTGAATGTCATTGAAGATGCTTGTTTTAGTAGTTCTTACCTTTTCGATGTTGTTTTGTCATCATAAACAGGCGACCACCGCGAGTAGTCGTGTCCAGCGTTGTTATAGTATAAACTATGCTCATCATATTTTATTATTTTATAAGCACAATTTTAAACTTCATATGTAATTTATCCTGGGCTTGTTTTTGTTTCGATTTTTCATTGCAAGTGACATAACGACTCGCGAAATTTCATTGCACTGATCCTTAAAGCATTTATTCAACTTTTTACTCACATTGGTGATTGGTAATATCCATTGCATGTAAACAATTCCTAGTTAGTCTGTTAATATGTTTAATTCTTTCCTCATTTACATTAGATGCCATTATCCCTGTGCAATCGTAAAACTCCTTTGCTTGCACTCTCATTTTTGTCAGCCGTCAGCCATCTTACTTCCTGTGTTCGAAACGGTTGAATTGTTCCGAGTCAAGGTTGTCGACAATGAATAGAAAACGCCATCATTTCACGGTATTATGCACCGCTCTTGTAAATTGTCATAATTTAACAGCGCTCATGTTTAATTCTTATTTTAAATCCAAGATGGCTGTCATATGTCATTTTTACTCAGTCAGTTGTTAAGTTGACGTTCGAATGTAGTAAAGTAATAATGACGTCATTGACCAGTTGTTTCGCCACTGACCTTTTTTCGACCACTTTTCGCCCCAGAGTTTTGGTCAATCCCAACTCAGAGTATATAAGGAGCCGATTTTTTGCTCCGAGTGAGTCTCACTCAGTTTTTCTAATGGAACCACCTCCACGTCATTTAAAACAAAACAGAAATAACTTAAGATTCTTTTGAGTGGGTGGTTTTTAAATGTTATAACTTTAAATGGTTCATATCTTAACACTTAAGAGTTTTACTAACAGTCTAGCATAAAAAGTAACTATTTTAAACGTAATCTGCATGTATTATATATTAATGCATGTGTGAGAATTGATCAGTCTTTGACCAGCTGAATATTTTGAATATTTGTAATATCGCTATATTGGAAACAATCTGTATCTGTTTAAAAGGATCAGTGTAAATAATACACTGATTTTGTTAGCCAGTGGATGCCTGCGTCATGTTATATCGACTTTAATTGTATAATATTTAAAGTTGACGATGAACGGAAATAGCGAATAATTATGCAGTTTGAGAATGTTTATTGTCTTAAAGTCATTTTATTAACAACCCAGAATTTATTAAGCCGGTATCTGTACAGTAACACTCAGAGATCTGCACAGTCAGTAGAACGCTTCAATATAACTAACTCTTTCCGTTTAATATCGTGAGTTTTATGTGGGTTTTGCTCTGGAAGTTTGTGTGTGTATGTGTCTGTTGATTATATGCAGACCTAGCTTTGGATTGCGTTTGGGACCAGTTGAATCAAGGTCAATATCACATTTTTTAAATAAAAAAAAATATTTGTTGGATGGGGGCAGGTTTTGCTGGTACCTGACGCGCAGACCGTGGTGATACTTCAAATTTGGCGCTAAAGACCGCAATTAAAAAAATGGAGAAATCAATAGGATGAGTAGTTTTTATATCTTTTCTGCACGTAATTTGCCTTCACTTAAACTCTAGTTATGTGTCTGTTTCAGCCAAGATTATTAGAACTTGAGGACCTTTATACGTTTTGACATGGTGGAGGTTTAAAAAAAAAATTCCTCGATTACGAACACATTTCTATCCAATAAAATCGTATCGTTAATGACATCATGCGATTGCTCGTAAATAAAGCAAATAACACAAACATTTGATTCTGGCTGATCTCCTAGATAAGTTTGCATTTTTCCAATAGTGATGTAGCAGATGCTAAGGATGTTGCACTAAGAAAAATAGGCTAATGCCAATGTTAAACTGTAAAACATTGAACTATTTATTTCAACGTTTCTACGTATGGTATTTACAGGATTTAAACATGCATTTTGATAACTTAAATGTTTATGTATATAATTTGAGTCGAATTCATTTTGACATTCATAAAATCATAACAACTCGTTTTATAGTACTTTAAGATTAACATGCAATTTATACGTAAGTGTTTACAAGATAAGAAAGTCAAATGTAATCCAAAATGTGAACGGTCGTTGAACATCCCGCTCATGATCCACTTCAATGTCCATAATCTTAAGACCAGCTTTTACTGCACTAACGATGAGAATGTTATGTTTACATTACACAAATATCATCAAATGCAGTCAATAAAGTCAGCAAATTGGTATTTTCAATACACATTTTAGAGGGTTTAAAGAATTAATGGAAAACAATATCACTCGTAGTCTTTGATTTGTGTGATTGAATAATTATATATTTGAACACTAAATGTACAATATATCACGGCTACACTCGCAAAGTGATGAAAATTGTGTTGCTCCTGACCGAATGCTTTTATAATACATTGAGTCTTCTACGGGTTATTGGATTTGATATGTTGTGGTTAGTTTTTTTTATCAATATTTCATTTACAAAAAAAATCTAATGCAAATCACGCAATCGGAAACAACAAAATTTGCAATTAAAGAATCAGAAGCAAACATGTTTAACCTATCTAGCCTCCGCACGAATTTCGCGTGTCTGGTTGTAGATACGGGCTCTCAACTTCTCCGGCATAACCCTGGAGGCGCGTAAAACCCGCGAAGATTCGCGGCCTGAAAAATGGATACAGGATTTGTGGTTCGGGTGGCGGACTATATTACCATTCCCAACCGTTCGCATTTACTGCACAGTGAACCTTAAAGTTACTCGTGATTATCACAAACACCCATTTTATGAGCCACAATACTGCTTACGTATGTTTAATAGACCTTAATATATTGTATACAGAAGCATACAGTAGATACCAAGATAACAAACAAAACTTAATACTAGCAAATATATTATACATAATTAACCTGCATGATATAAAACGTGTTTTTCCTTACACACTGGCGCAAGGACTTTGTGAAGATGCATTAATAAGCAAAAGAGGTTGCATACCTAGCAAGGGAGTTCATTTGCGCCAGTCGGATAAAGGTCGATATAACTGTTACAAAAGTAGAAGAAAATTTATCTTCTCAATGACTTGACTTTTGACTGATATATTGTGTTGACATTTTTTGTATATCTGGCTGACATGTTAAACTAGCTTGATATTCTATTTGGGGCAATCTGGGTCAAGATCAAGGTTACTGTATCTTAAAATATTGAAATGCCCCAGCATTTCTGAATGTCATTGAAGATGCTTGTTTTAGTAGTTCTTACCTTTTCGATGTTGTTTTGTCATCATAAACAGGCGACCACCGCGAGTAGTCGTGTCCAGCGTTGTTATAGTATAAACTATGCTCATCATATTTTATTATTTTATAAGCACAATTTTAAACTTCATATGTAATTTATCCTGGGCTTGTTTTTGTTTCGATTTTTCATTGCAAGTGACATAACGACTCGCGAAATTTCATTGCACTGATCCTTAAAGCATTTATTCAACTTTTTACTCACATTGGTGATTGGTAATATCCATTGCATGTAAACAATTCCTAGTTAGTCTGTTAATATGTTTAATTCTTTCCTCATTTACATTAGATGCCATTATCCCTGTGCAATCGTAAAACTCCTTTGCTTGCACTCTCATTTTTGTCAGCCGTCAGCCATCTTACTTCCTGTGTTCGAAACGGTTGAATTGTTCCGAGTCAAGGTTGTCGACAATGAATAGAAAACGCCATCATTTCACGGTATTATGCACCGCTCTTGTAAATTGTCATAATTTAACAGCGCTCATGTTTAATTCTTATTTTAAATCCAAGATGGCTGTCATATGTCATTTTTACTCAGTCAGTTGTTAAGTTGACGTTCGAATGTAGTAAAGTAATAATGACGTCATTGACCAGTTGTTTCGCCACTGACCTTTTTTCGACCACTTTTCGCCCCAGAGTTTTGGTCAATCCCAACTCAGAGTATATAAGGAGCCGATTTTTTGCTCCGAGTGAGTCTCACTCAGTTTTTCTAATGGAACCACCTCCACGTCATTTAAAACAAAACAGAAATAACTTAAGATTCTTTTGAGTGGGTGGTTTTTAAATGTTATAACTTTAAATGGTTCATATCTTAACACTTAAGAGTTTTACTAACAGTCTAGCATAAAAAGTAACTATTTTAAACGTAATCTGCATGTATTATATATTAATGCATGTGTGAGAATTGATCAGTCTTTAACCAGCTGAATATTTTGAATATTTTTAATATCGCTATAAAGGAAACAATCTGTATCTGTTTAAAAGGATCAGTGTAAATAATACACTGATTTTGTTAGCCAGTGGATGCCTGCGTACGTGTTATATCGACTTTAATTGTATAATATTTAAAGTTGACGATGAACGGAAATAGCGAATAATTATGCAGTTTGAGAATGCTTATTGTCTTAAAGTCATTTTATTAACAACCCAGAATTTATTAAGCCGGTATCTGTACAGTAACACTCAAAGATCTGCACAGTCAGTAGAACTCTTCAATATAACTAACTCTTTCCGTTTAATATCGTGAGTTTTATGTGGGTTTTGCTCTGGAAGTTTGTGTGTGTATGTGGCTGTTGATTATATGCAGACCTAGCTTTGGATTGCGTTTGGGACCAGTTGAATCAAGGTCAATATCACATTTTTTAAATAGATAAAATATTTGTTGGATGGGGGCAGGTTTTGCTGGTACCTGACGCGCAGACCGTGGTGATACTTCAAATTTGGCGCTAAAGACCGCAATTAAAAAAATGGAGAAATCAATAGGATGAGTAGTTTTTATATCTTTTCTGCACGTAGTTTGCCTTCACTTAAACTCTAGTTATGTGTCTGTTTCAGCCAAGATTATTAGAACTTGAGGACCTTTATACGTTTTGACATGGTGGAGGTTTAAAAAAAAATTCCTCGATGACGAACACATTTCTATCCAATAAAATCGTATCGTTAATGACATCATGCGATTGCTCGTAAATAAAGCAAATAACACAAACATTTGATTCTGGCTGATCTCCTAGATAAGTTTGCATTTTTCCAATAGTGATGTAGCAGATGCTAAGGATGTTGCACTAAGAAAAATAGGCTAATGCCAATGTTAAACTGTAAAACATTGAACTATTTATTTCACCGTTTCTACGTATGATATTTACAGGATTTAAACATGCATTTTGATAACTTAAATGTTTATGTATATAATTTGAGTCGAATTCATTTTGACATTCATAAAATCATAACAACTCGTTTTATAGTACTTTAAGATTAACATGCAATGTATACGTAAGTGTTTACAAGATTAGAAAGTCAAATGTAATCCAAAATGTGAACGGTCGTTGAACATCCCGCTCATGATCCACTTCAATGTCCATAATCTTAAGACCAGCTTTTACTGCACACACGATGAGAATGTTATGTTTACATTACACAAATATCATCTAATGCAGTCAATAAAGTCAGCAAATTGGTATTTTCAATACACATTTTAGAGGGTTTAAAGAATTAATGGAAAACAATATCTCTCGTAGTCTTTGATTTGTGTGATTGAATAATTATATATTTGAACACTAAATGTACAATATATCACGGCTACACTCGCAAAGTGATGAAAATTGTGTTGCTCCTGACCGAATGCTTTTATAATACATTGAGTCTTCTACGGGTTATTGGATTTGATATGTTGTGGTTAGTTTTTTAACAATATTTCATTTACAAAAAAAATCTAGTGCAAATCACGCAATCCGAAACAACACAATTTGCAATTAAAGAATCAGAAGCAAACATATTTAACCTATCTAGCCTCCGCACGAATTTCGCGTGTCTGGTTGTAGATACGGGCTCTCCGGCATAACCCTGGAGGCGCGTAAAACCCGCGAAGATTCGCGGCCTGAAAAATGGATACAGGATTTGTGGTTAGGGTGGCGGACTATATAACCATTCCCAACCGTTCGCATTTACTGCACAGTGAACCTTAAAGTTACTCGTGATTATCACAAAAACCCATTTTATGAGCCACAATACTGCTTACGTATGTTTAATAGACCTTAATATATTGTATACAGAAGCATACAGTAGATACCAAGATAATAAACAAAACTTAATACTAGCAAATATATTATACATAATTAACCTGCATGATATAAAACGTGTTTTTCCTTACATGCAGTTCACAAATCAAATCACTTAAACTGATAAGGGGGAGGGAGGGTTTAAAACAAAAGTCCGCTCCGGATAAATACTTACTAACGACTGAAAAGGCGCCAAAAAAGGGGCGGACTTTCATAATGAGATTTCGCAACCAGGAAAGAGTGGCCTCCTTTAATAATTATTTAAATTTATTAAAATTAGTGATATTCCGGCCATATTTAAAAACGTTTTTCTCTCTATCCCTCTTTGTAAATAAACATAAAATTTCATGCAAAGAATGCTTGTTTCAAAATCTGTATACAATGGATCGTGGAATTGTTTATCATATTGGCATAATAGCAGTTAAATTAGAACTCGAACATAAAGAACACATGCAATGTAAATGCTCATGTTCTTTACGGTGTCCGTATAAAAGATGTTGATTTAAAACGCAAGCATCTGAAACGTAACCACACTTTTATTTTACGCTCCATTAATTCCATATGTAAGACAATTGCTTTTTCGTCCCTTACATGCTGCTTATTACCCCCAATTGTGTACACACCGGTCTTTCTGACCTGTGTACTAAAGCGAAAAGAATCGGGTTGCACTTCTTTTACGAGTGAAAAGTGAAAGTGAAAGTAGGTCAGGTAATCGTGCTTCTGATAATCGCTATCAGTCTTAATAGAGATTCAAAATCACATTTAAACAAAATTTAATAACATTTCTTTCAACCACATTCCGTTTTAAACACACAATAAAAACGTGTTTGTTTCTTTTATTATTAACATTTTCATTCCTACGCAGAACAACTTTGGCGGAAGCATTATTCCCCAAACCATGGGAATGTGATGCGCATTAGTTTAGAGGTGACAATAACGTAGTGACGTCACCATCTATGTATAGAATGCATTACCTACCTTACATGCGACATGTAAAATATATATTTACAACGTTTCTTCACATTTTTATGCTGCAAAACAGATCTGGCTACACCGCAGATTATGATATGCTAACTATAAAACGCATTTTAAAATGTGCTGCTCTGAAACCAAAAGGGCCATATGTTTGGCATTGGGTTGTAACATTATACAGTATTTTGTTACCAGATTTTGTTAAATATGTTCTATGTGGTGGACTTTGGTCCGGTCCAGCTAGTACGTTTGCTTTGTTTGCTTTGTTAATGTAAATTGTACAACACATATCCCGCCTGAGATTTTAGTTGTAGGATAAACAACATATTATCACGGCATATATTTTACAGGTTTGTATTTTTTATTTGTTTTGAAGGATAATGTGTCAAGTTAAATTGCACAATATAATAATAGTCTTTTGAATCTGAAATTAAAGCTAAGTATCCAGTTTATGAGATGTGCAATGTAATATTTGTGTGAGTTAGCCGGTCGGCTTTCTCTCCTGCAACAAAGGCTGTATTCAGAATTAAATACAGTGTGGCCATACCACGTTGTCCGTGACGTCATTTTGGCTAGCACGCCACTTAAAAAATTGTAAACATTGACTCCACTAAGAAACTTCAAATCCACGTGAGTATCTTATTATTTACTCTATTGTGAGGAAATAAAGCGTAGGCTATGGGTAAAATTGAGCACTTTTCCCGGTTATATTAATATTTGACACCAGATGAGTAGTTTGGTCTATCATTCGAGGCAAATTCCTAGGTTACGTTACAATGCACGCAAGTACGACAAGCACATTTTAAATCTTCCAAAATATCCGTTTTATATTCATGTTTGCAGTGTACTAATATATGCGGACGTGAATAATTCCATATAAAATGTGTTTTGACCGAAACAAATATTTTAAATTACAGTCTAATGACATTTCTAACGTACACCAACAATTTGGCTAACACGACAAGCAACAAAATTCAAGGCAAGCACGAATAGTCGATATTCGGCTAAAACTACCAGTTGTTATAAACTATGTTTTTGAAGCGATGTTATTGTCGAGTTAATAAACAAACATATAATTAGAATTTCAAAACATTTTCTTGATCCGGCACATAAAACAAAACAAATACAATAGCTTCGATGCTGTCTTGCACAAGTGCTATAAATAATGTAAAACTTTCACAAAAAACAAGCCTCGGAATCTGATAGAGATACTATCTATGTCTGAAAAAGTTCCAACTTAATCTGGCGACTGTCTGACACACCCTTCTGGAGTCTGGTTTCAATTTAATCTTTTGATTTCGATGAACAGTCCATAATAACTCCATTAGCGTTAAGACGAACGAATTGATATAAAATGGCACAGTTGACGCAACATATCAACACATGTTTCTTTGATCGTTGTATACTTTAGTAAAAGATGCTGACGTATATTTGCACTTGTATTTTTGGTAGGATTATATTAGTAACATTTGGTTAGTAGCATGTTTATGTACGTTTTGATAAAATACTCAATGCACACATAGATTCATAACAAGTGATATATCGATCGAAGTTGCAGTTAACTTGGCTTTCGATTGATGCTACTGTTGGTTATGTCCATGTTCTTTCCAACTGTTAAGGCCATTGCAAGGATAAAACTGTACTGTTATAAGCGTTGATTTTAATTGCTTTAACATGGAGATTTAGTAATGCCCGTTGTCTTGTAATTATAAATGGTTAAGTGGATGAAATATTTGAAACGGTAACACACATGACACATACATTACATGTATATGATTATAATACTATAATGGTGACAGCACGGTGAATACAGATTTTAAAAATGCATTTGTATTTGATTTATCATATTTGATGTTTTCAGATACACAGCATGACGGCAGAAGCGCGATATATATATATGTGCCATATGCGCCAGAGGATATAAGCACAGACGCAAATTGGTATATAATGAAATATCACACGTTGGGATGTTACCCTTTAACTGGTGCGAGGCTGCATTTCCATCTAGAGGATAATAACAGAGACACTGGTCATTGTCATATAGCGCTCTCGAGAGATAGAGTGTGAGATATGTGAGCACAAGACAAGTACTCGGGCGCATATGCGAGACCATTTGAAAACACATAGTGAAGACGAAACACTTGTCTGCAGGGTGTGCAAAGCCCCCTACAAAAATATCAGGTCACTTTGTAGACACTACGGGCAAATACATAAATGACGTGTATAACGTGGTTTCACCTGTCTGTGATTTATTTGTGATTTACCCGTGATTTAATAGTTGTGCTAATAGCTTTATCATCAAATCTCAGTCATAATTAACATTTGAATCTCATCTGTTTATACCACGATGTTTACTTGTTGCGTATTTTTATTGTATTTTATTTTTTGTTAGCGCTACAATTATATTATAGCGATTATCATAGTGATTTAGATTGTGATTTTCGTGTGATTTAATGATACCATTTAATATTGTTTCATTAATATAAAAAAAATTACAACATACACTGCGTAGTGTTCATTTCTAAATCAAAATGAATGAAAACAAAACAAATCGGTTCAAAATGTATGCAAAATCCGTGTAATTGCTTCTCACAAAGAGGAAGCAAATCTTCGTTGTTCGTTACCTGCTTGGAGCAAATCACACGGAAAAAGAATAAGTCAAATGGGCATTTGTGTTATATTAAACGTTACTTTTATCCCAAATTTCTCAATTATCTCTGTCACACGATATATAAAATGAAGTATTATCTTTTGTCATTGGCAGTTGGAATATTTGATAGTTTTGGAACATTTTAAGAGTTATACAAACGTTTGACTCAATGATGGTCAAAGCTTTAATTAATTATTTGCAAGCAAGTGCTATCGGTTTTACAAAAGCGACAAGAAACACAAAACATGAACATTTATTTGACTGAAGTAAATATTCAGCACTTCCATTACATAAAATACTGGACAAATTAAAACACACATTATGCACATGAATAAATATATATTTAAATGTCTGTTTTATCTCAAGTCAATGTTCTTTATTGCAATCTTTCTAAAACAAGGAATTCTACAGAAAGGGGGTATCTGATAAAATTTCTTTCATGTCGAGTCTAAGTCTATAAATAGGTTACAACTTGCTATTGCTTCTTCTCGCACTATCCCACCGTACTCCTAATGTTCACCTAGCAATGAGTAAACAGTGTGTGTTTTTGTATTCATATTTCACTATATTGAATATTTCATCTTTGGTTTTGATCTAAGATAACATCAACTTTTGACATTTGTGTTGCTGACGTCTCGTCTGGGTACGCTTGCTTCGCTTTCCGAGTTTGAGTGTTGGTTTTTGGTCTCATGATTCCTAAAGAGGAAAAATAAATATTGTAAGAAAACAAAACAATTAAGTTCTTATTAGACATGTAGTTCAAATATGAATGTGTTATCTATATTCATTTTTCGTTTGTTTATTTAAGGTTTTATCTTTTTTATTTACATCACACAAAAGATCGGCATATTTTAATTTGACACTTTTGCGATTGTTCCAAATATATAGTCAACATGTTTTCTGTATATGAAAACAAGTTCGAAAAAGGCAGTGCAGTAAATCGTCATAAAGTGACTATAAACTATAAAACTATAAAATGCAAATATGTTCCTTATGAAAGCATACTTGTTTATACGTTTTAACAAAAACTGTTCTCGGTAATATAAATATTAAATTCATGACCCTTCACCCCTCATGGACGCAGTAATGGTAACATAATGTCTGAATTTCGATTCAGTAGTCATATATAAGTGCAGATTGTGTTCATTTGTTCTGTATTAAAATCTTAAACACGTTACTTTATATACAATATACATGGCTGAACGCACACAGGACATGGCACACAATCTCACATGACAGTAAATATACACGAAATATTCAAGGGAAACACATATTTAAATTAATTGAGATATATTATTTGACAACGTAGAAGTTACCAATTCTACACTTAAAAATACAGTCGAAACCCGATGGCTCGAACTCGCTTCGCTCGAATTTCCGGTTGGCTCGAACTCGCATCAACGCACCGAATTTTTATGCCTATATATTCATATAAAATTTTGTCGGATGGCTCAAACTCGCTTGGCTCGAATTATCGGATGGCTCGAACTGTTTCCCAGTCCCAGCTACAGTTTTCACATGTTCTTTTGTTCGGATGGCTCGAACTCGCTTCGGCTCCCAAAAAGCGGAATTCGATTAGGACCGCTTGATTAAAGGCACGCACAAATTGATTTAACACCGGTCGCATAAACTGTAAATCGATTAGGACCGCTTGATTAAAGGCACGCAATAATTGATTCAACACCTGTTTGCTCACATGTCATCGACTCATTCGTTATTTGATTTGAGTTAAATATGACATTTTGTATGAGAGCTGGAGTTCTGGTAGATGCTGTATCATAATGGTGACAGAACGCTTCCACATGATTTAGCTGAAATCGGAAGCTTTCCTGCGCACCAAACGCTTTATTTCGGCTGGTTCCTTGATCGACTTCCGTTATTTGCGACGTCATTTCTTTGTGTATGAGATGGGCTCGGAATGACCCTGTTTTGAAGGACCACGCACTCGTGTTCCAAATTCCTGGTTGGGCGCCTGTCATTCATCCTGTGCAACATGCGTTGATTTACGGTCCCTAAAAAGCGGGGTTATTCTTTTTTTAATGGAATCATTGTCGAAAAATATGTTTACCGAAACATTTATTGTATTAATTTACATGAAAAAAAGCTACCTTAAAAAATTTAAACGCTGATTTCAAATGTACGTTTAAAAAATGAAACTTGTTATAAATTTGACAAGATATATATGCAAAACATGCAGACAAGTTTCAAAATGTTTAAGTGCTAAGATAAATTTAAACATGCCATGCATCTGTGACCTTCAACATTAACCTCTTGTGTGCAAATTGACAGGTGTCTTCTTTCCTCCATGATCAACTACTACCACAATTCGTCCTCCTCCTCCACCTCCTCTTTCTACTATTACAACTACTACTACTACTACTACTACTGCTACTGTTCAATTCCCACGCGGGTAGCGTTTTTTTATATATTATTTATTTATTTATATATTTATATATATATTATATATATATATATATATAGATATATATATATATATATATATATATATATATATATATATATATATATATATATATATATATATATATATATATATTATATATATATTTTTTTTTATTATTTTAAATAGAATTTAAAAATACTGCGTTTTAATGCGACCTAAATACAACGTTGCAAAAACGTTTGGAATAAAACATCGGGAAAACTTTCATATACACCATTGTGACAACCAAACTGCAACGTTTGAATGCAAACCTAAATACAACGTTTGGAAAAAACGTCGAAAAAAACTTTCATATACACCATTGTGACAACCAACCTGCAACGTTTGAATGCAAACCAAATACAACGTTGCAGCAACGTTTGGAAAAAAACGTCGGGAAAACTTTCATATACACCATTGTGACAACCAAACTGCAACGTTTGAATGCAACCTAAATACAACGTTGCAAAAACGTTTGGAAAAAACGTCGGGAAAACTTTCATATACACCATTGTGACAACCAAACTGCAACGTTTGAATGCAACCTAAATACAACGTTGCAGCAACGTTTCGACAAAAACGTCGGGAAAACTTTCATATACACCATTGTGACAACCGAACTGCAACGTTTGAATGCAACCTAAATACAACGTTTCAGCAACGTTCGGGAAAAAACGTCGGGAAAACTTTCATATACACCATTGTGACAACCAAACTGCAACGTTTGAATGCAACCTTAATACAACTTTGCAACAACGTTTGGGTGCCCACTGAGAAGAGCGCACAATTACCAAGAGGCAACGTTGTTGCAACATACTTCTCAAACGTTCGACCGACATTTCGCGTGCAACATTGCAGAAACGTTCGGTAGTGGTTACTCATGTAGTGATCAGAATGCAACGTTTCTGAAACGTCCTTTCAACGTTATAGTGAACCGTCCGGGTAATGTTTTGTATGCAACGTTGTGGCAAGGTTCGGTAATGGTTGCCGACGTTGCGACCTAAATGTTACGTAGCAGCAACGTTCGTAAAACGTTTGATGCCCACTGGGTTGCCATTAGGAATTGCATTTGTATTGTGTTAATCCTCTATGACTTCGAATTATTTTTGCTTTCGGCGCTCATTGTAGCTTGGAAATATTTAAAGTTGTTATATGATTGAACGATTGAACTTTACCGGTACGTGAATGGAAACGCGTATAATTTTATCGTTGCTAAGCGCGCAACACCTTAAACCTAAAAGAACACCTTATAATCCTTTTATCATATATATTTCCTTAGTATCGGGAGGCTACTGCCCCCCAAATCCCCGCTACGTCGATAGTGGTAAACAACCGCTTACCGGTAAAGTTAAATTTAGCATTTATGTATATATGCTCAAATATTGAACCTTACTGTTGTGGTTACTCTGCACAATTGTTATTGTCAAAAAAGGGAGCTTAATATATAAGGGGCTGAGTGCTTAAAATAAACTGCAATATTATATGTTAAAAGATTTAAACCTTAGCACCAAAACTAAGCATACAACTTCAAAATGGCGTCCAAATTGTGGAAAGTTTAGATTCTCATATAAGGCCGAGTTTGTCCTGGTTTCTGATTGGCTGAATCTCGTATTGGCTGACCTTTTTCCGTATTGGCCGTCTATTTTTTCATATTTGCCGCCTTTTTGTTGAATTAGGCGAGTTTCGAACTTTATTGGCGAGTCTCAACTTGTATTGGGCGAACAAATTGAACACACTCTCGTCAAATATTATAAAGAAAAATAATAATACATTTTATGAAGAGCAATTTATAAGGTCTAAAAATAATATTACCATCTATATACACTAGTCAATTTAATTTAATCATACCCCAACGTCGAACATCTATGCGGAAAGAAGTATATAGATGGTATAGATGAATTTATGCGACACAATTACTTTCGTAATACTTATACAATACATTAACGAAAAAAACAGCAAAAAACATACACACAACATGAATATTCAACAACACTTGGGTATGTAAACACGATTACTGTGGAAGTCACCGACTTGATGTTTTTTTTAAATGTAGACATTAACGTGTCTCTTAGTTGGAAGGCTTTATCAGTTGTTAGTGTCAGAGACCTGCTGCTTAACAAGTGTTCGATGTGTTACACGATTTTTACGGTTAGAAAACGTGCTAAAGGCTTCAAACTTGTGTGTAAAAATACAGTCTACATATGGCGGGCTAACTGAAGGGCATTTGAATCTTCTAGAAGCCATTGTTTTAATCAGTTCAACTACAACATTTCTAGCGACTTGTAGTTCGTCCCTTAATGTCAAAACGTTTTACAATATAAACCACAATATCTAACACCATCCACTCATTATGTATGGAAACTTATCAACGACATCCTTGACATAGTTTATCCTTTTTTTCTTGGAGAGAATGGACGTTGCTGCTGACCAGGCTACACTGGAAAGTACGAATTAAACATAATGCTTAAAATTGGTCGTTTTAAAATGCAGTAAGGAATAAACTAGATAAAAATCAAAATAATGCTTGGATATTGATACGTATATAAACTTCATTTACTCTTTATACAATCAATTTAACATGTTACAAAACACTTCCATGACGTACACCATTGCTTACTATTTACTTTTAATGACTGAAATATCTTTGAGTATTTTTATTGCACAGTCTTGAACAACATTCTGTAAAACATGATACATTGTTGAAATAAATCCCCAAAGAAGCATTGACAATTCAATTTTAATCAATTTATTTAAAGATGTATTTAACATACGACACGTTGACGATTTACAACGATACTCTCTGGACTTAAGGCACAACAATGAGTACTTGTTGTTTATGTGACAGTTAAAAAATTTTAAGCATCGAATGAATGCAAAACATATTCCGAATTTTGTGTTTGTCTTGTCTAATAGGACACTTAGATAGGTATAAAATTAATTGATCCGATCAGTAAGTGGATTTCGTAGATTCTGTGATTGGTCATAAGGGTAAGCATGTGATACAAACGTTTTTTTTACAAAATTGCGTGGTTTCAAAAGGGATGGTAGAACATAAAATGTAAGTGCAAATCTTTTTAATTTGATTGATATACGTATTGGATTAAAACTATCATCTTGGTAAGCGTGTCGTTTGCTTTTTTTATATTTTTTTTATTAATCCTGTTAAAGCTTAATTAGTGTCATCTAAGTATTAGTTTTGAATGCAATCAATATCTTAATTATCCCAATTGTGTTCTTTGTTCAATTATCATTATGTTCGATTCTTTAATTGGTGGATTAATTGTGTTTATCACCGTTGCATAATACTGAATGTTGACGCCCTTTTTCAGTTGAAGCCGCGAGCTCCGATTCTTTTCAGATATAAAGAGACTGTTATAAATTTAAACATATTTGCACAATAGTGCATAGTGTATCTGGCCCATAACTTCGTACATATAATTATATGCTAAATTACCAGAATTAATAGAGTGGTTAATATTCTTGCTTTTGACCTACATTGTATATGAAAATATTGTAAAATACCTGTAAAGGGCCTGGGCGATGTCTTATTGTGAACTATATTTAAACGATATTAATACATATCGCCCATATTCACAATACGTATAACTTTTAGACAAGTATAACAACATTAACTATACAAACATATTATTGCTAAAATCATCAATTGTACACTAATTATATTTCAAAAGCGTTTCTTGTTGAGATTTTATATATTACCACGAACTCGAAATCCATAACAAATGAAACTCAAAAGACGGTTTTATTGAATATAAATCGTTGTTCCACGAAGACTATACAACGTGTACTGACGGTTGACGTACGCCTTACTTGAGTTAGTCCTATGACTGAAACGGACGTTGTGACAGAGGTACGGAACAGCACGTTGAACCTGTCTTCTAGTGATTCCATGTTGTTAATACAATTGTGAAAACATATCAATCTTCATTCGTTCTTGCATATACACTGTTTTCAATTCGAAAAAGAGCGGGAATATCAACTTTTAGCAACAATGAGGGAATGGAGAGAGCTGGTACAAGAAACACACGATAACTGATTTACCTTTATACGAGCTGTTATGAACTCTCTTCATCTGGTGAACTCGGTGGACCTATTTTGAATGGCATATCGACTGCTTTAAGGGTATTTTTATTAATTGACTTTATAACATTGGACGAGAATCTCGTCAGTTTGCTTGTCCGAAACAGCGTGAACCTCGCCATTATATTTCCAAATACGATTCATGCCGGAAAACTTGGCCTATACGGAAAAAGCCCGGTCCATTAGAAAAAAATGCCTCAAACACGATATTCGACCAATCATAAATCACGCTTAGCTACGTAAATACGATACCAAATGTTAACGTCATTTTAGAAACGCAAATGGTACATTATTTTAGACTTCGTAGCTGTATTCAACTTTTAAAATGACAACCACAGGAAATAAATTAATATGTGAAGAATCGCCGCGGTTTAACTTGTGGTCGGTTTGATAAACTTTTGATTTACATACCTTGAATATTTTTTCAATTTGAAGTCGGTTTGTGATTTATAAATGAAAAAATGAAATTATTATGTAATGTTTGGAATTAAAAAAATAGTACATATTGTATGTTAGCTCAACAATATGAAAACTATTGTGTATAAACTCATCCTCTTTAAAATAGAAATAAGAATCAATAAAGTTATATCCATGAAGTTAAGTCTCTTTTCTTAAGCGAGTCACAAAGATGAGGAATTCTTATCTTTTCCATTTAGCCGATATCTCTCGTTACAAAAATAAATATTGGCACTTCTGCGGCTAGCTCTTTGTTTGACAGACCGAGATTAACAGTGTCAGTTATTTATTTTACTTTACAACTTAAGTGTAGTCGCTGTTTTGCACTTTCAAGGAATTGAAAACGCATATTTTATTATCCAGCTTGAATGGATATAACTGATTTATGGCGAAAACTGTGTTTATTTATAATACAATAAATGTTTGATGCTATGCTGAATATAGTTAGAAAGTCTATTTCTCATTATTTTTTTGAATACATTATATCTTTATTATTGGATTTCAGACAGTATACAGTTCGGAATACATTCTCGTGCTTATAGTATTTTATCACATGCCTTTAAATCAGCCCGATAACCAGGTAACCTAATATCCCAAAAGATATGAGGCTAGATGACCATGTTATCTCGAATATCCGTCAGTTGCTCTCCGCGCATGCCTGTACTATTTCCTTTTAATAAAATATACTTTATTTCAATTTTAAAAAATACAAAATAAATGTAAAGTACTGTTTGTTTAAACAGTATTGTTATAACAGCATAATTTAGTCTTTGTGCATTGAATATCGATTGACTCGATTTCTGTGTTGTTCAACAAGATGAAAGCTAGCCTTAGCGTTTTGCATGACGTGACGTCACAATGTTTTTGTTCGAGTGTTTTTTCCCCATATTAAATATTTTAACACAAAATTATCGAAAACTAGATATTTAAGAAACATTTCAACGAATGTTGTAAATGTGACAGGATAAATAGAATAATAGGTTGGTGACGTGGATGGAGAAGGGTTATCTGGCTCGTCGGAGGATCTTATCGGGTTCGCCGATAACTTCCTCCGACTTGCCAGATAACCATTCTCCATCCACGTCACCAACCTATTATTCTCTATGTATTCAGCTGAATGAGAAGGCAAATATGCATTAAAGAAACTAATAACACTATATTGTTTAAAGATTATGATTTAGTAATAATGTATGTGTTGGAAACAAATACCGCCGATATGATCAATAGACATTTAAAAGTGAATACAGATGACAAAACGTGTACATAAACATAATGTTTTCAATTTTATCAAACTATTATTATCATAAATATGAAATATAAATGTAAAATAAAGTAGCAACGAAATCAATACCAATATGTGAAACAAACGAGAGATGTCAATATAAAAACAGTGAACAATATTTTACAGAATATAGTTCATGCATACTAATTGCTTCCAACAATATATTCCACACATTTGTACATTAACATAAACTGCATCAATTTAGTTAACATTTAATAAAGTACAGCAACCATATGACGATAATGCACGACAAAGGTATAACAATCACAGGAATAGTAAACAACAACTCAACGTTAAGGGAGATAAATCAGTTTAAAAAAAGACTCAACAAGTTCCTTCGATTTTGTTTCAAATCACTTCAAAGGTTAGATTTAAGACTAGAGTAAAATTGTAGAACACGATTTGTAAGTGTTACTATTTTACGTCGACAAATGTAAATAACGTGTTTTATATCAAGAAACTGTTGTTTTTCTTTTAGCGTTATTTACGCATTTATCCAAATAAAAAGGTGTTACGTTCAAAAATGAAATCACTATCAATGTTTTTATATCAGAAGTGATGTCATTGTATACCACTTGTATTGCATAAAACTCCAAAACAAGTTGTTCTGTTTCTATCTAACAGAAAGTATATTATGTTAATTACACATCTTCATTTTATCTAAAAAAATATTTGTATCTAGTATATTTTGAGTCACTAGAATGTATGTATGACACGTGTGTGGTTTTAAAAACCCATGCATGCAAATTGTCCCACTCTAAACTATAATGCGATTCCATTTCGCTTGGCATGTTGGTCTTGTTGCGTCATACTATGTAACATATACAAGTATTATTTGAAATGTGCAAGATTATATGCTAAATATATCTCGACATGATTTGACCCAAATATTCATCATCGTTGTGATGTTCATGAGTTTTAAAGGGCCTGATTATTTGTATATATTGTAAGCCGAGCGGTATCGATGATGTTGCATTTTATTTATTCAGAACTCAAACGCATTAAAAAGAAGTCAGGATGGTTTCTGTAACTATTTATTTATTAGGGCAGAAGCTTAACGTTTGCCATATAAACAGTACTATGAGTGGTTAATTAAACAACAAGTATGATATTAACTATTTGAACAGCAGTTCAGATTAAATAAAGCGATGAAATCAGTCGTCACTCTTTATAGTTATTCTAAATAGTATTTAATGCAGATGCAAAATGTCAGTTAGAACTAGTCAGAACTATGACGTACAGATGTAGATTAAACGTAGGTAAGTGAGTCGTATATGTTAGTGTTTACCTTTGTTGGCTTTCGACATCTTAAATGGGTTGTTAAGTAATGAGCGACTATTCTGGGTCAAGTCACTACTGACTAGTGAGTTACGACTGACTTCATCATCAACCACAGCTCTATTTATAAGCAGTTGCTGAGGCTGGGCGTTGCTGGCGACCAATCAGAGCCAGACTTTCATGAAAGTATTTAACTATGTAAAACGGTTTAAGCAACATTAACAACATTTGCATTAACAGCATTGCAAGTCTAACAAGAAAGCATTACATCAATAAAAAGCTCAGAAAATATTATGCATAACTATACAATGCTTTCATTACATTTCTCAATCATAATAATAATATTTCATCTAACACATAGTGAAAGCAATGCGAAAGCATTGCGCGAAAATACTTGAAATAGTTCCCCACCAGCATTAATATCTGACAGGACTACTAACTGTATAAGTAACATTGTAACAATAAAACAGTTAACAGGTCATAATACTACACATAAACATTGGGAAAACACATTTCTTCGATAAGATATAACTTATTCGCGTAGAATTAACTTGCTATGTCATAACCTTCGACATTGCAAATGGCGGACATTTTGGAACATTTAACCCGCGTTCGATTCAATGCTGGCGATTCAAATTACAAGTAATGGATATTCAATAATGGAGAAAGCATTAACTGGATTTAACAAACATTTGTTAATGGTTGTTAAACCAGATAACAACAAGGAAAATTTGGATTATTAAAGTTAAACAGGTAAGGCATTCTTAAGTGTACATATTTCGGACGTATATAGTATTCGGATACAGGGTATTACACTTCCCCCACCTTAAAGACATAAACTTCTCCTGAAGTTTGAAGTAAAAATTTAAACTTACAGATATATACAAATTTGAAATGAAAGAATAACAATTACTGAACAATTAACACATTAATAACAATGCATAAATAACACTACATTTCTGTTTCAGGTACAATCAAGTCTTCTCAGTGCTTTGATTTCAGACACAGTTTATGAAGCTCACCCTAGTTTGCAGACTCAAGAACAATTATGCAAGAACTAGTATCACGTAAATGTATTTGTTTTACCCAATTAAAGGTTACGTTCTTTAACAAACAAAAAAAAAAGTCAATAAAAGTTATTTATTGAAAACAGAATATCTCAAAATATTATTTTAAAACACTTAATTACACATAAACATTTAATCAATTACCATACTTACAATATAGTATGAGCTCATACTTTAAACTCACACACAATAATGTCTATGCAAATAATTAATCAATTTTGAAATGTCAGTTCGCGAGGCATCAGCAAACTGGCACATGGCATCAGAGATCACAGGCAGGATTGGAACGAAACGTCAGAAGGCAGGAACAGAGCATCAGGACAGCAACAGGGCATCAGGGTCTTTGGCAGGGCGTCGGTTAACTGTCAGGGCAGCAAGGCAACAGGACATCGGAATCAGGGCAGCAAGGTAGCAGGACATCAAAATCAGGGCAGCAAGGTAACAGGACATCGGAATCAGGGCAGCAAGGTAACAGGACATCGGAATCAGGGCAGCAAGGTAACATAATGGTTTTATTCAGACGTTAGCCTCAATGGGACGGCAGCAAACTTCACCATGTCCACAGGACTTAAAGGTTGAAGACATTCAAGAAACTGCTTCTGGAATTCCTTTGGGAAGGTACTTATCCCAAGAGCAATGTCCCGAACTGTTTTGAAGTTGAAGAAAATCATTTGTGTGTCCTTGTTTGGAGGAATCATGGCTCCAGTCAGTGAAAGATAGCTGTATTTATACAAAAGGACTTGGCGCTGGATCGGGTGAATTCCGCTTGCCATTTCCAGCGCACCAGCAGCATACTCAGTGAGGACACCCTTTTCTTCTGGTGAAAATGATGTCCAATTCTTTGGTGGCCACGATAGACAGGGGGTCAGATGAATGCTTTCATCAGGGACCAGACTCCATTCTCTGGGTGCTGGAGGGAGGACTGGCATATTTCCAGTAGACAAGAGGCTTCGAGCCATTTGTTGCAGGTCGTTATTTTTAGGAGTGGGGATGTAGATGGGGGCTGAAGGAGAGGAAGGAACAGTTGGTGGTGCGAAGCGGACTCTTGCTTGTACGGGCCTGAAGGATGTCATCGTTGTAGGATGATAACTTGGCGTTGCACATGATGATGGGACGTAGAGTAAGGGAGTACTGCAGTCTGGAGGTGGTCTGTAAAACAACGGAGATACTTGGGGAATGGTCGCAGCAGCAGTTGTACTGGAGTCTGTTGTAGTTGTGTGAGTGCTGGAGGCTGCATGGACATTTGTTGAAGGGGTAGTATTCTCAAGGTCGATTGGTGAAGGAGATCCTAGAGAACAAGGTGATGGTGTTTTCAGATCATGCAAGGATGATGTTGATGATTGACTACGATCTGAAACAGGTGAGACAGGTTGCGGAATAGGGGTGATGGATGGGGTCTTCGATGGATGTGTAGGTGGGTGAGAAGGCGGCAGTGGACTGGCACAAATCTTGTTGGCTATGTGGGTTGTATGGATTGGGAGGGACCTCTTCAATGTGTAGGGCATCTGACGGACTGTGGTTAGATCATTTGCGTCGATGGCAAGCAGTTTGGAGATGTGTTTCCGTGCTTCGTCATCAGGACACAATTCAAACTTTGCAGCAGGTGGGGCGATAAACATTTCTACGGTTGTAGCGGAGAGGGTCACAATTCTCCCTATCACCTCGGGTCTACTACGAGCCTGCTGAAGCAGCCTGACCTGATAGAGGTGGGTTTCCGATGAAACGAAAATCTTGACGGCCCCATTCGAAATGTCGATAGATTTCAAGATGAGGGGGAAGGACGGTGGTAAAGTGGTGGATGAAGGAGTCTTGGAGTGGTCAGTGGTTTTCTGAGATGAAGAGGCGATCACTGATGATGATGAAATCTGGGGATTGGTGGAGGTGGACTTGGCAAGCTGCCAACCTGTCATCCAATGTGAGGCCCCAGGAGTGCGACCAGTGCACCACTGGGCAACATTCTTCATGGCGAACTGGGCTTCTAGGGACGTGAATACAGACACAGCAACAAAAAGTTCCATGTACTGTGCTGGCACCTTGGAGAAGTAGAAACAGTTGGCTGCTGTCAGGGTTCGTGGGGGCAAGGAGTGGTAGACTTCAAGATGCTGATGTTGGGTATGCCTGCTGAGATCCGCGGGATAACGGAAGAGATGCTCAGCCTTAATGCACCATGGACACAGCAATTCGCAGGACTGGTGCGCTTTGATGGTGTGGTGCACCACATCCCGGTGACAAGTAAATATTTCGTAGCAGTAACTACATTTGTGGATGGTCTTGCCTGCAATATACAAAACATTCAAGGTTTCTAATATGGTGTTGCCTGTAGTGTGATATATGATACCAACATAACATTGTTATATATTTATATGTAAATAATAGACTACCAAATTTTAATCCTAAATTGTTTGTATTAAACAAAAACAACTGAATCCATCGCCATTAAATATGAATGCTGTTATGTACAACTATCCCTGTTTTAAAAGCTTTCCTAGCTTTATTGTATCCATCCAGAGGACTCTTTCCTTATCATAAAAAAAATCTGTTCTTAAACCCTAGATCTTGTATTAACATTGTTTTCTATCTATTGTTGATTCCAGGAAATAAAACGCATTGCGGACCTCACGTCTACGCAATCTCATTGCAAAAATGAAAAGCCTCGTACAAAACTTAAGACAAATCTCCTGTGGTTGATCAGGCCACTGAATTGTCGTCCGGACTATCAGGTAACTTTACACAAGCATAAAAAAATTATTCTCCTACAGGAATCAACAACACACAATATTCAATGAAAATACATTAGAGTTTAGATCGACTCATCTCTAACAACTTTAAAGAGTTCCTGGATATAAGGATATGTTGTATGCATCTATGATGAACATCAGTCATTTGTAAACATGGATTATGGATTACAAAAAAATATTGTGGTTTAAAACTGTTAAAGAGGCCTGATTGTGCTAATAAATAATATTATAATAATTCTTGGTTGTCATGTGAACATCTATTGTGTTTTTCTTTGGTCAATTAACCAACTTGGTAGGTTTGTGCACTTGTATGCCGTTAGACGGTCAATGTGAATTGACTTAATTGGTCCGCTGGCAGAAGACTTGATTAGATAAACGAGGTCATCTATCCTTTTGACTATCATGTATGGGCCCTTCCAATTAGCTCCCAGTTTAGTACAGACTCCAGGTTTCCGAGAGGTGTCATGAACCCATACAGCATCACCTGTTTTGAAAGCTCTACTCTTGGCTGTAAGGTCATAATGGCGTTTCCGATACTCTTGTTTCTGTTTCAGGCTGACCCGAGCAAGCGAGTGGATTTCTTCAAGCTGCTCACGAAGCTCTTTCACGTAGTCATCTGTGGCCTCCAAGTCAGTGTTGCCCGAGTCTTGCGGTGGAAGACCGATGAATGCCTGAACAGGTAATACGACATCCCTTCCATAAACCATTTTGTTTGGGGTTTGACCAGTTGTTTTATGGGTACTTGATCTGTAAGCCATCATAACTTGAGGCAAATACTCATCCCATAGTTTTTGATTTGTTTGACAATACATGCTAAGCATGGTCCCTAGTGTGCGATTGAATCTTTCCACTGAAGCATTTGACTGTGGATGCATAGGAGTTGAAAAAGTGTGATGCATTTGAAGTAACTTGCACATTTCTGCAAATAATTTGGACACAAAGTTTGTGCCTCTGTCTGTGTGAATTTGTAATGGGACACCAAATCTGCTGACATAATTATTCACAAACGTTTTTGCTACTGTTTCAGCAAGCTGATCCGGGATGGCTATGGCCTCTGTCCAATGAGTGAACAAATCAGAGATCACTAGAACATACGTGTTGCCTTTTTCGCTGCGAGGCAGAGGACCTAGAATGTCAAGAGCGACTCTTTCTAGAGGGGCGAGGACAGGCTGAGAACCAAGTGGAGCCTTCTTTGGCTTAGGTGGTTTTCGGGCGCCACAGCTGTGACATTGACTGCAATATTTTTCCACATCGGTAGTCATACCAGGCCAATAAAAAGTCTGGCGGAGTTTATCAAGCATCTTGTCAGTACCCAAATGTGCTGAGGAAGGAATGTCGTGCATGTACCTCATCAACTCCTGGCGCCTTATCGCAGGTACAATGACCTGGCGTGAAGATTTGTTCTTCTCAAACCAAGAACGCATTAGACATCCATCAGTGATAGAAAGCCGGTCCCACATTCGCCAGAGACTTTTGACACACTCACTCTGAGTTGAGATTTGTTGCCTAGAAGGGCGGATAGATGACCTTTCTAGTGACTGTATTATGAAGAGCAGCGAAGGATCTAACTTTTGTTGTGAATTGATATCACCCAAGGACCACTGTTGAACTGGGTAGGATGTCTGTTTGAAGACAATCAATGGATCATTCTGACTTCTTGTGATCATTCGCACAGTGTCAGTGTTAACCACTGGAGATGTTTCTTCTCCACATGGAGTGTCGTCATTTATCAAGTTTTCATGTGTGAAAGTCTCCGTGATCCCTTGTTGTTTGGCACACCTACTGCATGGAGCTCGTGACAAGGCATCTGCATTCCTATGTTGTGTCCCGGGCCGATGTACAACAGTGAAATCGTATGTTCCCAAGATCTGTAACCATCTGGCGACCTGACCTGTTGGCTGTTTTAGGTTGCGCATCCAAGACACAGCTGCATTGTCAGTCCTTACAAGAACAGACTGCCCATAGAGAAAATGATGAAAGGCGTGAAGGCGTTTAATACAGCGAGAAGTTCTTTTCGAGTCACACAGTACTGTTGCTCATGTATGTTGAGGCTTTTGCTGTGATAGGCAATCACAACCTCCTTGTCATTTTGCAGTTGTGACAAGACAGCACCCGTTGCAAAGTCGCTTGCGTCAGTGTCGAGGACAAACGGGGCGTCATGGACTGGATATCCGAGAATGGGTGATGTCGTCAGTGAGGTTTTGAGGTGCTGAAAAGCACGCTCGCATTTCTCAGTCCAATGAAAAGCAGTACCCTTGTCAGATATTTTATGCAGGGGCCTTGTAATTTGTGCAAAACCAGACACAAATCGACGGTAGTATGAGCATAGTCCAAGAAAAGATTTGACCTCCTTGACATTTCTTGGAGTTGACCAATCTCTCACAGCTGATATCTTTGCTGGATCGGTGGCAACACCTTCTTCCGAAACTAAGTGCCCAAGAAATTTAACTTGCTTCTGAAAAAAGATACATTTTGAGGGTTTACATTTCAAGCCTGCATTTTTGAGCCGTTGAAAGATTTTTTCCAGTCGCTCAAGGCCCTGATGGACTGACTTGGATGGGACAATGATATCGTCCATATACAATAAGCATTCAACCCATTGCAAACCCCTCAGAACATTTTCCATGAGGCGCTCAAAAGTAGCCGGGGCATTTACCAGACCAAACGACATTAATGTAAATTGATACAATCCCATTGTGGTTGTGAAAGCAGTTTTCTCTTTATCTTTCTCATCCATAGCCACCTGCCAATATCCTGAGTTAAGATCTAATGAGGAGAAGAAACGAGAACCAGAGAGGGCATCAATGCAGTCGTCAACACGAGGTAGAGGATAGGCATCCTTTATGGTGACTTCATTGAGTTTGCGATAGTCAACACAGAACCTACAACTGCCATCTTTCTTTGTGACCAATACGATAGGCGATGCCCATGGGCTAGAGGATTGTTCAATGACGCCTCTGTCAAGCATTGTCTCAATTTCTTGTTTTTCTACGGCCCTCTTGCCAAAAGGAAGACGCCTAGGTGGTTGTCTGATTGGGACGGCATCACCTGTGTTAATTCTATGCTTGACCAGATTAGTGAGGCCAATATCCTCTGATGACTGAGAAAATACGTTTTGATATTTACACAGAAGATCAACAAATTCGGATTTTTCCTGATCATTTAAGTGCTGAGAGCTCCTCTCATAGAGGTCAACAAGATGGTCTGGCAAAAATTCTTCATTATGTTGTTCTTGGACACAGGCAACCCTCTCAATAGGCTGCATAGGAGGTTCAAAATAAGACTCACATGTCCCCAGGTTTGTATTTTTATACAGTCTGACAGATGAATTGCCATAGTTAAGTACAGTCATTACTGGATCAGAAGAGATGCTCACAACACCACCCATCAAGCTTATCTCTTTTGTAGCCATTAAATGAAAAGATGGTTCAACCAAACCAAGCTCGGATAAATGCTCTTTTTGTGGAATTTTAATAGGAACCATCATCATGCTGTTCGCAGGAATCTCAACTGTTTGCTGTAATTCCACTCTACAGATATGCAAAGCCTGACCACCAGTCCACAATGGTACTACATCACCACCCATCATGAGACATGAACGTTTGTAGTTGATGCTATCAACATTAGCCCTCAGAAAATCTTGACCTAATATCCCATCAGCCTCTATGTCACAGACCACAAATGACACATCAAAACACTCGTTTCCTATAGGAACTAATAGATCAACATTTCCAACAACTCTCATGGCCTCACCGTTTACTGTCTTAAGCACGTTTAATTGGGGACGGACGTGAAAAATGTTCTTAGGATCAAATTTCTTTAAGCTTTTCTCAGACAAGAGAGAAGTTGTAGCACCACAATCTATTAAAAAGTTGATTTCCACCGACCCAACATGAGTCGTCAGGTAAAATCCGTTGTCAAGTTTGTTGAATTGAGATCCCGATCTTGCAGTGTGCACATTATTGGAAGGAATATTATCTTTAGGCCGTTGAAATGACTTCGTCGACTCCTGGCCCGTGGAGCCGACGGCAACTAGTTTTCCTGGTCGTTGGGAGTGGCATTCCTTGTGTAAGTGTGGGTATCAATGGTGTTGGTGCTCGGGACGTTGGAGTCTTGTCGGTCTTCATTGCGCGAACGATTTGCATGTATCAGTCGCTCATTCACGTATTCTTGTGGCGGTTGGGCATTCTGTTGCCGTCCGTGTTGATGAACATGCGGATATGGACCCCCGTAGTGCGATCGGTTGGTGTTATATGACATGTTCATATGATTGTTCTGTGGTCTAGACTGCGGCTGTGGTCGACCAGATGGGTGTCTAAAATGTGGGCTTTGGCGTCTTGTGTGATTCATGTTTTGTGGGCACGATTTCCAGAAGTGTTCAGTAGAATTGCACCCATAACACTTCTTTGGTACTGATTGTGGAGAGTTGCGGGACTCGAGGTTGCTAAGTCTATCGGTTATTTGTTTTAACGCCAATTCGACACTAGTGTCAACATTGCATGCCCTAATATTAGTTGTTGACGTTCCGAGGATGGACTCGTAGCGCTCAATGACGGCTACGGCCTCAATTATGTTAGTGCAGTTACGGTCAATGCATCTGCATTTCATGTCATTGGGGATCAGCTTGTACAGTTGGTGTAACGCTAACTGCTCTTGTGAGCGGTGATCAAATTCACTGTGTGCTTTTTGTGCGAGCTGACGTATATCATGTGCTAGCGACGAAATGCTCTCGTCCTTCACACGCCTGCGTTCCTCGAATTTTGTTAACCACATATATTGATGTTTTCCTGCGGTGCCAAATCTACTGTTAAGTCGTGAAGACAATATGCGGTAATCGCGGCGTTCCTGTTCTGGGAGAGACATGTAATACGTTCTGGCAGTGCCACGTAAACTGGAGGAAAGCATCAACACTTTCGTTCGCATGTCCCACCCACTCAATTCAGCGCAGTCCTCAAAGTGTGACACGTAAGACTCAAAGGGGCCAGAGCCTTCGTAAGTGTCTGGTTTAACGTGCATGTGGTGTGGTGATGACATGTAGGCGTGTGGAACATTGTCGCCGTGCCCAAATCGTCTATCATTTTGATATGTGACGGGAGTGTCTCTGGTATAGGGGACGTTCTGTTGCGCTGCGTGCCTGTTGTTATTTGACGCGTCGCGGGTCTCTACACTTCCGGTATACGGAGTGCTTTCATGCACGATGCCCGTGATTATTGGTTGATCACCCCTGCATTCACGTCGAAATATCGGTCTACATTCATTAATATCATTTTCCCTTAGTAAAGACTCCTCGTGTGCGGACCCATGTGTGCGTTGAATATCAAAAGATATATCGGGATCTGGCGAAGAGGCCATGATAAAAAATTGTATTGTGTCTTGAGAGACCAGAAGGTTATTAATCTTATTGTCAATAAACTATTATTTAATTACTGTTGTTCACTTATTATATGACAGTGAAAAAAAAATGCAAGGTGTGAGCCGTGGACAGATGCTAAAAATCTATCCGTATCCCACTTCTGACACCAAAATTGTAAGCCGAGCGGTATCGATGATGTTGCATTTTATTTATTCAGAACTCAAACGCATTAAAAAGAAGTCAGGATGGTTTCTGTAACTATTTATTTATTAGGGCAGAAGCTTAACGTTTGCCATATAAACAGTACTATGAGTGGTTAATTAAACAACAAGTATGATATTAACTATTTGAACAGCAGTTCAGATTAAATAAAGCGATGAAATCAGTCGTCACTCTTTATAGTTATTCTAAATAGTATTTAATGCAGATGCAAAATGTCAGTTAGAACTAGTCAGAACTATGACGTACAGATGTAGATTAAACGTAGGTAAGTGAGTCGTATATGTTAGTGTTTACCTTTGTTGGCTTTCGACATCTTAAATGGGTTGTTAAGTAATGAGCGACTATTCTGGGTCAAGTCACTACTGACTAGTGAGTTACGACTGACTTCATCATCAACCACAGCTCTATTTATAAGCAGTTGCTGAGGCTGGGCGTTGCTGGCGACCAATCAGAGCCAGACTTTCATGAAAGTATTTAACTATGTAAAACGGTTTAAGCAACATTAACAACATTTGCATTAACAGCATTGCAAGTCTAACAAGAAAGCATTACATCAATAAAAAGCTCAGAAAATATTATGCATAACTATACAATGCTTTCATTACATTTCTCAATCATAATAATAATATTTCATCTAACACATAGTGAAAGCAATGCGAAAGCATTGCGCGAAAATACTTGAAATAGTTCCCCACCAGCATTAATATCTGACAGGACTACTAACTGTATAAGTAACATTGTAACAATAAAACAGTTAACAGGTCATAATACTACACATAAACATTGGGAAAACACATTTCTTCGATAAGATATAACTTATTCGCGTAGAATTAACTTGCTATGTCATAACCTTCGACATTGCAAATGGCGGACATTTTGGAACATTTAACCCGCGTTCGATTCAATGCTGGCGATTCAAATTACAAGTAATGGATATTCAATAATGGAGAAAGCATTAACTGGATTTAACAAACATTTGATAATGGTTGTTAAACCAGATAACAACAAGGAAAATATGGATTATTAAAGTTAAACAGGTAAGGCATTCTTAAGTGTACATATTTCGGACGTATATAGTATTCGGATACAGGGTATTACACTATCATTCCTTCAATTTGCACAAAGGTTACACCTGAGACAAGTTTTTGTTCAAATTATATTCTATGTGTGAATGTTTTATTGTAATTTATGATGTGTGTAACACATGTCAGGGCCGTCTCCAGGATTTTTTTACAGGGGGGGCCCAACCGGGGAGGGTTTGGGAGGGCCCCCCCCCTCCATATATATATACTTTTGTTTATTTGGCACTTTGCAAGGTGAATTTTAATGCTTATAAAAAACGTATTTTGTGATATGAATTAATGGTAAATAACAAGTAAATCAGCACATTTCGGAAGTCTTAAGCTTTAAACATTGGTGTGAATTCACAACAATATTAAAAGCTTTAGATTTCCGAAACTTACAGGTTGAAACTGACGATTACCCACATCAAATCTTGTATTGCTTCCATCATTTTTTTCACAAATCAATAACGTCACAGGTTTTTTTAATCTGATTTTTTGGGAAAGACCTTGACATTTTTGAGGAAAAAATTGCGCGAAACGCCTAATTTTTGGGTGAAATAATGAAAGTCTTAGATAATCAATTTAACATATTTTACTGTTATCAAACAAATTCAAGGAAAGAGATAATTTAATTATACAATATTTTTCTACACTGGATCAGGTTAACTTATATAATGAGATCGATTTGTTGTTTCAATTTTCATTTTTTTACCAATGAGCCATTAATAAGTTGATATTACTCAATTCTCGGTACTCAATTATTTTAAAAACTGAATTCTGCCAAATTTTATCTGTTGCTCGGCAAATTTATGAATCTGGTTTTCTTTTAAACAAACATGGTAACTATCTCATCGTAGTCTTTTTCAGTGATTTCCTTTCAAAAATTATAAAATTATAAATACTCAGTTTTAATACCTTTGTCAGTGTTTTTGTTCCGGTTCAAATTCAGGGCCCTATTCTCAATGCAAAAGGTATATATTGGGACTTAAACATTCCCAATAAAATGTAAAAAAAAACAATTAAACTTTTAGAAGGGACAAACATGTCTAGGGCCTTTTCACAGAATGAAAAAAACTTGCGTCGGCAATTATCAGACCATAGTCTACGAACTCCTGTAGCAGTTGCTCCCATTCGCTGCACGTATCAAAATACATGTTACATCAACCATTGATAGATGAAGCATTCATGATCACAATGGGGGTCTGATCGGGGATGTGTACAAGGCGATAAGAAAACATTGCCTAGAGGCTTATCTCGATTGGCGAGCGTTTATCCCCTTGTTTATCAGGGACAATAAAACATAGATGCTCTTTTGTTTTGAGGAAAAGCGTACTGTGGGCCCTTGCACGAGAAAAAAAATTGCAGTGGGCCGATTATTAAAAAAAAATCATAGTTCGACAGCCAGCTGGGGGGGCCCGGGCCCCTGGGCCCATGGCCTGGGTACGGGCCTGCATGTTATTCCTTTGTTGACAAAAAAACGGTAGCGGTGTAATTACACAATGATGATTAAAAGATAGTGAAGTTCTTGAAATGTAGTGATAGTTTATTTAGTTTTTTGTACAGAAATATCTAGTACCAGAGTTTTGCTTTATTTGGTAGGAAACGGCTTTATTAACGCAAACAGCGGTTAACTTAAGAGAATAAAGTTAGTTCCAAAATTAATTAGAAACGATCTCGAAATAAAATATGATAAACATTGTGTTTTTTCCCAATGTATTGGTATGTATGTCTTTGCGGTATAGATTGTAGTTCCACTAGCACGCTAAAACTTATTCATGTATTCTGTATTCGGATTAAATGAATAAGTACAATATATGCACATAGAGCTTATTGATAATTATTCGATTGCAATCACAACAAGAAGATCGCATGAAATTATATTTAACTATAAGTTTGTTCGCAAAAGTGAAAACTTGTTTACATTGCGCCATGGAATGGTATACGCCAGACAACCTATCGCTTGTTTTTATGGGATTGGTGAACTACCTACTCAGTTTCCTCGAATATTATCCATTTATAGCAATACCGTAGACTACCGCATGAAACAAGACAGTTGTTCCCGTGACCAACCAAAACAGCAAGACATCTACAGAAGACATGATTTTAAGCCATGGCGGTTTACTTGATGCTTCTTCGCGCCGGATGTGCTGTGTTTTTCGTAGATCCACATAGCTATAGGACCAGGTGGGTGCTTTGGTTTTTCTCTTTCCTTGTTTTCCCTCCTTCCCAGACGAATTTGCACGAGGCATATGGCCACAATCATACAGTTGAATATTGATATAATCACAATATAAACAGAGAGGTAAGACATTTCTTCGGCATTTTTGGGAAGTTCGGAACTGACGGTGGTCAGGAAGACGCCAAAAGTTAAAAATAAACCATTGGCAAAACTGCTCCGTTTTCCGCTGTTTACGGGAAGCATGAAGGCGAAGGGACCCAAAAACGAGAGGAAAAGGATTGGATGAAAATGTGGATGATGTTGTAGCTCGATTTACGTTTAAGTACAAGCTTGAAATGAACCGATCTAGGTTAGGGATAACTAAAAATAGTATTTCTATCGTTGAACTAGCAGTGTTCATGTAATGATCATAAGGTCAATATTATTTAATTCGTAAAGCAAATGCTATCCTTATTGGTGCAGAATTGATGAAGATTTGCTTTAAACCAGCCATTTTAATGTATACCATGTAATTGCAACAAAAACGGTTGAATACTGAATAACATGAGCGTTAATAATGTATATGTTTTAGCTTTTACATAAAGAAGATAACTAATTGTTGCATTTATTTTCATTCTTAATTAAATAAATACATGAGTGAGTAATTTTTCTTTCATAGAAAGTAGACCAACCTTTGTTAAAAAATACTTACACTGTATAAGCGGATGTCAAATCCCATGCGATGTTATGTTTATAAGACGTAAGCTGTAAGTCATCTTCACCTTTTCTCACTAACTTCAATTCCGAAGCAGGATAGCCCTCCGATGCAAATAACAAACTGCAAGTCTGTGTATCAAATGGGAATCTGAGTGTGTTTATGAAACACTGTGTTAAAAGTGCCTACAAATGAAATATAGAATGCGATGTTGCATCAAATTTCACGTATTTAAACATATGTATAATTTAGAATCAGATCAACACACAGGAATACACACATTTAAATACAGAACCTATTCAAGTTTTCTAGTAGAATAAAAAGTGTGTTCAAAACTAAAAATCGTTCGCGTGAGATATCAGTCATTTATTTCACGATACTAGCGTATGTAGCAAGCAGAAAACAAAAATCTTGAATATAATTTACTATTTCCGTTCCTGGTGGAGATCTCAAAACATACTCACACTAGATTAATGACGCTGAATATGACGAATGTATAATTTAATAACACTGAATATGACGAATGTATACATGTACTTTAATGACAAGAAATATGACGAATATAGAGAGAAATCATGAATAGTATCCTTCCGGTCAGATGATGTTGTCAACATTAAAACCACATTATTGTATTTTAAATAAGCAAAACGTTATCTTTACCAGTTATATATTACTATAAAATGGACAAAGGAAGTTTAAAATAGGAACTGCAACGATGTTAATGAGTCACGAATAAATTATGTCAATAAGGACAAAGAACAGACACAAATTGCACATCAGGAATAACTTGGCAACGGATTTTTTCAATTGCTTAGCATCAATGCGTTCCTAAATAAGGTGGCATTACGGAAACCATTTTGAGGGTTTAGGTCAAAGGTTAACTCTTAACGTTAAAAGTAGAAGCTAGATATTGCTTGATTTTATTCATCATCAAAAGGCCTTTGTACACTGCTGGAGGTCCTAAAGGTGTTTCGTTTGGTACATTAAATATATATAACAATATATCGGTCGGACGTGCATGTAATTGGCTGTGTATTGTTGAACATGGCTGATAGTTAAAATACTAATTCCTATCCACTCATTGAAAGTCTCTTCGCCGAACGCTCGTGACTCTCAAAATGATCACATGAACATGTCCCTTTGACGTGAACACAACATAGTATCAAGTATGCAGACAATTTGATCACAGCTTGCCGGAATAAGGCATGCGGTATTGATTGTATTATTCCAAATATGGCTTAGTTTTGGTCTGTTAGAGAACACCCTGGACAAGCATTGGTGAAAAAAATGTATCTGCGAAAACCATTATTTAGTCAAACACCCGAGAAGCTCGTGTATTTTACACTGAATATACTACAAAGGTATTAACAAACATTCGGCAAAACATAACTTCAATTTTCCTGGATAACATGTTTTTTCGTCCCCTTAAAATGACCAAAGATGGATTACACCGTAAGCCTAAAGAACATCGGTGATATGTACAAATATACTTATGTATTATGTTATTAAGGGGAACTTCTAGATAGTTGCGAATAGTGTGGGCTATACCTTTTGCGTCCATTAGATTTATTGTATTTATATGTATGCTCGAAATCAGTCAATGGCCTTGTGGGCAGTATAATCTAATATTATTTCTTACTTTTCATTATAAGTACGCTCTCTTGCTTGTCTAATCATTAGTCTGAAGCAAAGCTTACTGAACAACACTTTGAACTTTTTTTATTTGTTTGAGTTGTATAAAAGTATAATTTACAAAGAAATTACTCTCATCATCGCTATTTATTATTTGCATCGGGTATCTATCACATCACATCCAATCAAATAAACACATAAAAGGCATATCACTAGAACCTGACGAAGAAATCAAACAATCCCTATTTGCTGACGATGCAACTTATTTTTTAAACGACAATTACGATTCTTTCCATAACCTTATAGAGGCGCTAACCCTTTACGGAATGACATCGGGTCTTAAACTAAACAAAAGTAAATGTACTGTGCTACTAGTAGGTAAATTAAAACAAAGTAATGTTCAATATAAAAAAAATGAAATTTAATTGGACATCCGATGAAGCCACAACGTTAGGAATTACTTTCACAAATAATGAAAAGGACACAGTTCTTAAAAACATACTACCTAAATTACAGAATTTTAAAAACTGCTTAAAATCATGGCATCATCGTAAACTTACACTAATCGGAAAAAACACAGTATTGAAAACGTTTGCACTTCCTAAATTAATATATGTATTAACAGTTCTCCCAAATCCACCAAATGATGTTATTAACGATACAAAATCAGCAATATTTAATTTCATATGGGACGGTAAGCCTGATAAAATAAAAAGAACTCAGTTAATTCAATCTGTAGAAAATGGAGGTATCCAATTAACGAACATTGACTCATTCTTGAATGCAATCAAATGCAGCTGGGTTAAAAGATACCTAGATAATACCAATACGAGTAAATGGAAATTATTCTACCAGAAAATCCTAAAAAAATATGGTGACTCCTTACTCTTTGAATGTAACATCAGCAATACTATCTTACATGAAATTGCAAACAAAAACATATTTCTGTCTGATGTTCTATCAGCGTGGAGTGATGTCACTCATAACTTAGAAACCCAAACCAGCAGTAAAACAATTTTATGGAACAATAAAGACATAACTTCAAACGATAAGACGTTTTTCTATAAAGACTGGTTTGAACGAAGCATTAAATATGTCGACCAATTATTTGACTACAGAATTAAGGATTTCTACTCTTTTGATAATATATGCTACATATACGGAATACCTTCAAATAGTTTTCTGAAGTACTACACACTAATCAAAAGCATACCCATACATATTAAATCTGAAATCAATACAAATAATACTCCATGTACTCACACAACATTTGTAGAAAACATACTTGGAAGAAAAAACAAAACAAATAAAATATTTTACACACTACAAATTAAAAACCCTACAGAAAACTCCAAAATCCAAAATAAATGGCAAGTCCTTTTTGGAGAAAAGGAACTTAATTGGAAACACATATTTATCATGCCATATAAAGCAACCATTGAAAGCACACTGAGAAATTTTCAATATAAATACATCCATAGAATTATAGCTACAAATAAATATCTCTTTAAATGCAAATTATCTAACTCAAATCTGTGTGACTTCTGCAGTGAAAACATTGAAACTATAGAACATCTTTTTTGGGAGTGCAAACACATCCAGCCTATTTGGAATCAATTAATATCTTTTCTTGAACAACATCAACTAAACGTTAAACTTTCTTTCTTAAATGTAAGTTTCGGAATTAACTCATTGAAATCAATAGACTGTAATAATATTGTGAATTTTATGGTTATATTGATGAAATATTTTATCTTAAACATGAAGTACAAAAAACAAGTACCAAATTTTAATTGTTTTGTCCATAGTCTTAAACTAAAAATCCAGATTGAGAAAGAAATAGCCCTCAGTAATGATACATTACAAATCTTTGAACAAAAATTGAATCGGATTAAATTCTCATAATGCTTTGTTCACTTATATACATTTCATTCTAATGTTAGTTTATCTCTCTAAAATAGTTTTGTTTATTTTTGTTTATTTTTTTTTTCAATCTGACAAGATCATTGTGAATATACAACAAAACACACAAGTCCAGTATGCTTTCTTCCGACTTTATACAATTCATCATTTTTCATAACTATTCCTCTGTTGTTCTTTTCTTTTCTCTCTAAAAAATATATATTAGCATATCTTGTATAACATGTCTGAACTTTATTGCTTTGTACAATCACTATGCTGTATGATCATATACATGTTTACATTGTATGTATGATATTGAATTAAAAAAAAAGAAATTACAGGCTCGCTTGCAGTGATGAATCAATTATTATGATGGGGATGATTATGCTGATGATGATGATTATTATTGTTATGCTAAAATGATGATGATGATGATGATGATGATGACAGTTCTGGTGATGGCTGAATGAATAAATGATTAAATCGTTCACATGGTTTGATGTTTAAACTTTATAGGACAAACCATGTTCTTTTCTAACATTTTGTTTATTAAGCATGTAATATTTTAAATATTTGAATGAATATTTCGAAACTTAAATTAGCATAAACCGCGAACTAAACATAATAATAAACCGCAGCGTGTTGTAAAACAACAGCGAATTTCGTAATTGACGTGCGATTTCAACATAGTTGTTTACGTATAGACGTACATAGCGTCGAGAGACGTATGAAAGCACAACCTGTTACTACGGTCTACGTTTAATGCGAACATCGGAGAATGATTTTTGTATGCATACTTTATCTTGTACTTGTGAAATCTGTACTGAGTAAGTAGTATTTTATACTTCTTTATATTTATACTTGTGTTACTGTATATAGTAACAAAATTGACTCGAATGCATGTCGAGGGGTAAACGCGAAACGGCTCTGACATTTTTTCACAAAATGACTTTTTTGTATATTTTGTATCGCAACATCCATGCCCATCATGCATTAAAATATCTTAGTTCCAGGCAATCAAATAAAAAGTAAAACTGATTTTTGTCCTGAAGCTCTAAGTGAAATTAAATATATTTTTAGTGGGAACAAGTGATTTGCAGTGAATTGCTATTTAGAGCTCTTTCGCATTCAGGTGGTTGATGCTAAGACAAATTCTAAATGAAACTTTAAGCAATAATTGAGGAATATATTTTCAAAAAATAAAACAAATTGTATTTTGAAAACATCGAGAACAGATAATAGTTTGTAACTGATGAAAACTAAGAAAACCTATTGATAATATTATTCACTTAGATCTTTTTCGCATTGAATTTGGGTATTTCAGATTTTCTTAAACAATTTTTGTCAAGTACAACATTAATAATTATTTTTTGACAATTTTATAAGCATTAAATCGCAATTTAACATTCTGTTTTATCTATACATGTGTATTTGTTTAACTAAAAAGCTTATTATAAAATGGAAACGTAATTTCAGAAAAGCTAGTTAATATTAAATGAATTTCAAAGAGATGTGAGCCTTGTTTTGAGCTCTACCTAATTTATTAATGTAGACTATCTTGTTTTAGAAAACAAAAAGGATAAAAACATTAGGTTGCTCATAATTTGAAAGTTAAGTTGTGTAATTGTTAAATTGCAGATACCTCAAATCTTTGTAGTCTTCGCTCGGAATTACCTAGTACCTAGTTTGTTGTACACAACATCATAGAAAATTAAACATAACATTTACGGTAAATAGATATTATAAAATACATGACAGCAATTTGTTTGATATTGTGGTGATAACCACACTGATTTGTTTCTGAGGTGAGACGTGACTTAGTTGGTCAACTAATTACATTGTGGGAAAGACATGCATTTGTAGGAAACCCTGAAAATAAACCGTGCATCAGTAGGCTTTTTTTCTGGTGTGATGTGAATTGGCTTGTAAGTGTGTACAATGATCAGTAAGTTTCCATTCAGGAGTTGATGGGATTTAGTTGGAATCTGTGTTAGTGGTTGTTAATCAGTTAGTTTCAATTCTGTTGCGATGTGATTTGCTAAGTATATGTGCCAGTGGATGTTAATTAGTAAGTAACCATTTAGGGGTGATTATGTGATTTGGTTGGTACCTGTGCCAGTGGTTGTTTAGCAGTAAGTAACCATTCAGGAGTGATGTGATATGGTTGGTTTCTGTGGCAGTAGATGTTAATCAGTAAGTAACCATTCAGGAGTGATGTGATTTTGATGGTATCTGTACCAGTGGATGTTAATATGTAAGTAACCATTCAGGAGTGATGTGATTTGGTTGGTGTCTGTGCCAGTGATTGTCCATCAGAGGGTAACAATTTGTTACAATTCTACTGAGTTGAAATCAAACAACTGAATGATGTAAATGTATACCAATTATTATTATTTGAAAATTTGCAAATATTGCCTTCAGTTATCCCAGTCGCAAAGCCCCATCTCAAGTAACTGTGTGTTTTAAGGTTCATCCGACATACACCACCATGCTAATACTCGTGCTCAGTTGAAAAAGTTTGATGGTGGATGTTGTTGTTGTGTGCTGGACTTTAGAGTGTGCATAAAAAGGTCAAGGCATACCATATTCACTTTAAGTAAAACTAAGAATGCCCTTAACTATTGTTATGATGTTAACTCATTAAATAAATTAAATTGTTAATTACTTTGGTATAAATTTTATTGTATAATGACATGGTTAAGGCCTACAAAATACGCCAAATATCTGCCAAAGCATTAATTAATTTCACAAATAATGATGGAACGTTGCAAAAATAATTGAAAATTACACCTTAAATAAATGATTTTTATAAAGGAATGAATAACTTGGGTCTATCACGTAAGTTTCCCAAATGCACCTGTTTTAATTTGTTACTGATTGTTAGAAACACTCATAACAACATATAATTATTATTTATTTTTTCTTGTGAATTCAAAACAACAACAAAACTTTCAGTTTTTGAGACATTTAAAAGAATACGTTTGTACATCTCCAATGTTTAAACAAAAAACAACTGCATAAAACAAATATTAAGAATATAATAACATCAATTGACATATAGACTTGTTGAGTATTATTCATTATAATATCAGAACAATATATGTATGCTTTGTCTGTTTAGAGCAAAAATGGTTATAAGTAATATTTTTGTTCCAAATATATTTTTTAAATACCTTTATACAAATGTTAAGATTAATCAATATCAAATATATGCCATTAAATGAGAATGTTCAATACTTTTTCAAGTCGCTAAATTTTGCTTAGATTTTTTTTGTCATGAAAATATAAGTTGAAAAAAGTATGTTTTCAGTGTTAAAAGTTTCTAAGTGCAATTTTTGCCATGTTATTATTTTCAATATAGAAAAAGTATTTTATATAAAATACATTGTGAAAACTGATTATTTGAGTTAGGTTAAAATCACTTAGAACTGTTTCGCTCTTAACGCCGAGTACAAAAAAATGTTATATTTCAGTGCGAAAAGGGTCTAAGTGACATTTTTTCATATAACATTTTTGTTTGTGAAAATTCAAAAATGTGTGTTATAAATGTGATTAGAACAGAATATTCTCTATCAAACTTTAAAATATAGAGCCTTTATTGTTTAAAATATTAATGTGATACAGTTTTAACCTTCTCCTGTAAAATGTTGAAAAATGCACTAAGAGCTGTTTCGCTTTCATTCCTCTATGTGATTATCGGTCAAAGCAAGGTGATTATCACGTATGGCCCTGCAGGGCCAAATTTTGATAATCGATAATCTGCGCCGGAGCTAAAGCACGTGACGTTACGGTCAACGCGTTACGTAATAACAAAAAGGCGTCCACATTCAGTTTCAGCAAACGGTGATCAACACAACTAAACGAAATAATCGAACATAATGTTAACGACACGTAGCACACAGTTTTAATAATACAAATTTCGAGTAAAACTGAAACTCTTCTTACATAAGATATATGCCTATCTTTGAGCTGTAACACGATTTATCGAACAGCAACATTTTAAGTTAAAGAAACACTCGACAACTTAAATCCGATGTTTATAATAATAAAATAACAATAATGTGCTATTCCGTCCTTTTTTGTTATTCAATCCATTATTTTATATTGATTTTAAATCACACCTTTGTAAACGATTGTAGATCTATCGAATGCTAACCATTTCCACCAAAAACACGATTTACGAAATCGAATGATATGTCGGAGCGATTACACAAAATTGATTCCTAATAATGCATGACAAACACACAATCCAAAATAAGTTTTGGAGTCGTTTGAAGCTTAAAAATATTGAACTGTTTAATATAAATCCTCCACGACGGAATTGTTGTCCCTTAAATCCAGAGAGTCTAGCTAAAACTGAGTTTCGTCACAGAAATTACGTTATATGCGATACGTCATAACTTGCGTGACCAATTGAATGAAAATTAAAGTACGGACAGCTGGTTCTGTAAAAAAAAATAGTACAGTTAACAGGGATTAAGTATTAAAGACGTTAAAACCATCGTCGCTTGAGGGCTAGAAGTGATAATCGGCCCTGGAGTAAATAATCGCCCCCCGAATCGACCTCAGGCCTACGGTCTTCGGGGCGATTATTCACTCTGCGGGCCGATTATCACTTCTGGCCCTCAAGCAACGAGTTATTAACCTCTAATTATTGTTCACTAAATATGTTTAATAGCAATACTGTTTATATAATTAAGTTGTTTTGACCAAACATATACAGTGTATGCATCGTAATCGGTATAATCTCTCAGTTTAGTGGAAAACCACGGCGTTTTAGTCTTAGTTCAAAACTAACATGGGACCTGTTTACTCAATAGTATTAGGTGTTAGAAACACAAATATATATCCGTGAAATAAAATTAAAGGTGTATTAGCTTTTGCTAAGAAAAACAGACTAAAACGGACACTGAACAGGATCACTTATATTAGGCAAAGCTAGGCGTTTTCGAACAAGTGTGTGGTACATTTAAAAAGAAAGAGACTTGGTGACACCAGAAAGCTATTGGACATCATTGTAGAGGGTCTATCAAACCTTTTGTTTAACAAACACTGTGCATTATTGCAGTTTTATTCTATAGAAAAGTGCTTTTTTAACAATGTTTATTTTAAGTTTGAGTGTTAATGCGAGTTAAAGCAATCTATGGTTCTAGCTTGTCACACACGGGGCATTAAATTGTTGTGTTAATTTTTGAAAAACCTCTTCTTTTATTCATGCCTTTTGCTGGTATTTTAAAGCCGTTTATCCTGAAATACTTCAAGTTAGTTATGTAAAACTGTTACATATGTGCCTTGTATAATGTGAAAAGGAAATAACGGCATATCGGCTTAAAATCTTAAATGAACAAAATATAAGGATTGACTTGACATGCCGACTGTTTGTGTTACACATACCATGCGAAAGTCAATAATTGATTTTACTAATTCATTCTAAAATAAAAGATATTCAATTGATTGTGTTAATCTGATAACTTTAAAGATACATCTTCATGTTTTACGTTTTGAACGATCTTTCTTACAAAACGTTATGCCAAACTGTCAATAATCAATTTTGAATATTCCATGTTTCAAACAATAAGACACAGGAGTGGATCGTACGCAAGTAACTGGCGTGACGTAAGTGAGAAAAATAGTAACTGTTGTTCAAAATGGCGATTAACGGATGATTTTCGAATGTTTTCGTCGTAATATTTGAAAGGTTTGTACATTTACCATTTTTATTTGATAGTATACTTACGCGCAGGATGATCTACTGATATCCATTTAACCTTGGTATAAATCCGGTTGATGCATTATCAATATTTAAAAAGTTATTAAAGACTTTATACGCAAGTGCCTCGTTCTTCACAATATACACGGTTCATTGTATGTGCATTTATAGGCCTTATATAAGGTTTCTCATCAGTTTTCATGCATAGATGGACTCAAGAGCCATCATTGTTTACCTTGCATAAGCGCCAGGATGCTTCCAACAGGCAATTGCAATATATGCATCAAAATTCGAAAATTAACCCCCATTTCCATAACTGTTTAGCACAGTAACCCCACTTTCAGTAACTAGTATTTATGCAAAAATCAGAATACAAAGATAAAAAAGGAAAACAAAATAAAAATACGCATATTTGCTTTTCTTATCAGTGATGTGTTACTATAATTTGTGGAGTCATATTACATTGTACGGGGGCATAGAAAAAAGGACAATATATTTTCCAATACACGTGCGGACGTATTGCTTTCATTTGCCCACGAATTACTCGTGAATCGCATTCACGTGCGCACAAATTAATAAACAAGTGCGCACGTATTCACCTATACGTGCACACACATAAACGTGTATGTGCGCAGGTATTGATGTTTATGTGCGCATTTTTAACGTTTTCATTGATATATTTATCACATGCGCATGTATTGCTTTCTTAGGCACTCGTTTTGCTTTTACGTGCGCACATATTGATTTTACGTGCGCATGTTTAAATTAAAAAATGCCTTCGCATGCATACACACAATTATACACACCTTCGTGCGCAAGTATTTACTTTAGTCAAAATAATTAGACAAAATATACCGCATACGTCTAAACGTTTAACGTTGTTTTCATATAGCAGATTGATTTCAACGTATATATCACTTTTTTTTGTTAAATTATTGCTGATGCATAAAATTATCATAAGTTAGACATGAAAACGAGTATCTCTTAAATGTGAGAGAATTATGCAATAACACCACTTTTGAAGATTTGGAAATATTTCAAAATAAAAAAGCCTATGTCCCCTCAATGCCGCCGTGAAAGGGTTTTAACCTTACAATTATACAATATGAATCCATATCGTGCACAATTGTTATGACCTTTACTACACACATATACGATACACGTATTGTTTATGAACAAATACAGATGAAGTCATTGAATGTGTAATCAACGCAGTCTAACGAAGTCATTTTCAAAATCGGTGAGCCTTTAATCATATGAAGCGATTTATTTCATGTCTTATTTCAGATGTCGTCAAACGGAGATCGCCTTCATGCGAATAGTGCGGTGTTGTTTATGGTGCGTATACTCTTTAAAGCGTCACATGCAGCTTCAAAGTGGATCGACCTACGAGTTCAATTTTCCAAGTTGTGAAAACAATTTAATTGTACAACTTCACTGCAGCGTCACATCCGTTCCCATATCGATAGTCCAAAAGTTTGAAGTCAGTGTAGGAAGGTGTTCACTACGACGTATTGTTTAAACAAGAATGATAATGGGCTTCATCTAGGCAATGCATCGAAGTATTCGTGTAAACTGTGTGCGAAGCTATGTCAGTCAAGATACGCTCTTCAAAAAAATTTAACTACACATTCTGATGAAAACATATACACCTGTGAATGTTAGAAGTCGTACAAAACCAAATCAATTTTCCGAATGCACAAGTGCAGCCTTTCGTACCATGGATAAGGAAAGGGTACATGTGCAACATGCACAAACGTTTAAGACAGGAAGGCTGTTGAAACAGCATATGAATAAACTAGATGCTCAAACAATGTCTGGCCACGTCTGTACCTCTGTGGAAAAATGTTTAAATGGAAGATTGCGTGAAAAATCATATAAAGAAATATGTTGTGGGAATATATCAAGAGTAATTCTAACACTCTTTGTTGTAAAACTTTTGCCACTCTGCCACCCTTACTATTTTATTGTTTGAATTGTTTGTTAAAAAGTTGAGTGCTGTGTTGGTTTTTGTTTAATTGACAAAATTCCTATTAATTTGAGTTTTATCGTCTGTCTAATGTCTGTTGACATGTCGTTATCTTTTCCGTTAACGCCAATGTGTTTAACCAACTATCCTTAATTAGGAACCAGATATCTTGAACGTTTAATTGCACGAAGGTTTTATCTTGAAATCTGAATGTCAGCATGTTCCTTAAATTATCGATACCATTACAACCTGTTTCACAGAAGTAAGAAGAAAAACTTTTGATTATTAAATAAACATTAATTTAGGTAATCAGAAAATCAAAACTAGTCATTTTGAAGTTGTTTTTCTTGAATGATCTGAAACATACAGTATAGGATTGCATTGTATTACATGTTCTAGGTCACAATTTTGACCGTATTACACATTCATGCTAATATAAATAGGAACATGGATTTTAATGATTAAGTAATCAACGTTGATTTTTCGAAGTCATTTTTGTCATCTTACATTATGTTCTATAATAAGAGTCGACATTCTGGCAATAAGTGTTGGTTTTTGTATACTTCTAGTTGTTTGTTTTAATTATGAATATACTTATTATATGTGATTTTGTTATTTTTCTGTGATAATAACACAAGGACACATTGATAATAATAAAATATGTATACATTGTGTTTGGATTTCGGTTTACATATTCATTGTTAATATATTTGAAAATATTTGTGGTGCCATTCATGCCATTGTTTTATAAAGCATAGATTTTGGTTGATCAAGAATTGTTTACATGCACGAAAAGTGTAAGTGAAGTTTCATACAAGTGACATACACCATAATAAAGTAATATAATTTTCAAATCGTTTAAAGTTGGCATGGAGTCAGAGTGTACTTACATTTTCATGTGATAAATATCCCTCAAAACGTCGTGATTCTCATTACAAACAGTAATGTGCTTTAATGTTTCATTATTGTGTTACATTCTTAAATAGTATCAACGTGTGTGAGTATACATGTTTCTAGTCAATTTACATTAATTTGAATTCATTTTGAATCATTATTTTTTGTTAATAAACGTAACAATAAATCTAGTTTATTATATTATGTATTATAATTATATAACAGCTACTGTGTTGTATATAATACATATTTATGCATTCATGTAAAGCACAAAGCCGCAAAACGGGTAAAACAACTTTTACTGCGCCATACAAGTATCAGTTACTTTAAATATCGTGCTGATCAATATTCTGACATCTTGGACATCTAAAGTGTGTTCATAGATATAACAAAATATGAAATGAATATACTTTCTTAAAAAGCAAATACCAATACTTTTGCTTTTTATCAGCTCATATTGTCATGACACTGAAATTGTAATGTATAACAAATACATGTCCTAACTCGTTTTAGCATGATACGCATTTTTCCAATTTAAGAATAAAATATAAATTGGTATGCTTCAGATTCACATCCGGGATTGTTCATGATTTTAAACCAGTATAATACCAAAATCTGATCCGCAAAAAAAGATATTGAACAATGTTTCCATTTGTATGCAATACGTGTAGTTGTCCTGTTATAAAATGACTTGATCTTAGCACTTATGTTTAAACCCAGGGCATCCAGTCAACTAACAAAAAATATTTAACATTAATATTTATTACATGACATTTGACAGTACTATACCAAATACATATATCACTATTTTACAAGACAGTGATTGATAAACTTAGTACGGTTAAATAGAATGTTTACAATTCAGAAAAGGTATAACATCATATTTTAAAATAATTTCATATTTTCATGTTCTGATACTACCACCATGAAAAGATCTCTGTTTAATTACTTGTTATTTGCTTACATTGTATCATTAATTCATTATTAAAAAACAAACAAAACATTGTCAATATGAATCCCATGTAAATGTCAAAGTCAATTTAAATCACGTATTATAAAAAGGGCCGTGTTCGTTTTCTATCTTGAGTTTGTTTAAATCATAAGATGTAATGCCAAGTCTTAAGAATGTACAAGTTTTGCTACATTAACGTTGTAGTGTCCCCGAATGGACTGAACGCCTTTCGGAACTCCGCCGAGGTTGCAGATCGTTCCCTCCTTTCTGTTGTGCGGAGTCCTTACGTCAAACTCATTGTTTCTGAAACACAAATGTTTGTAGCATAAAGATAAATCCAAAAACCACAATAAAATTTGAATACTGTTTTATAATTCTCGCAAAGGGAGGCATATAATTTTTTACACCGTCTGTCCACAATTGTGTGTCCGGTCCATATCTTAGTTACGTTTTGCATAAATACCAGTTACTGAAAGTGTGGTTACTGTGCTCAACAGTTATGGCAATAGGGGTAAATTTTCGTATTTTGATGCATATATTGCGATTGCCTGTAAGAAGCATCTTGGTTCGCATGCAAGGTAAACTATGGTGGTTCTTGAGTCCACCGCTCCATGAAAACGGCTGAGAAAACGTGTCAATCGTAAACAACGAGGCAATTGCGTATTAAATCTTCAATAACTTTTTTAATATTGATAATGAATCAACAGGATTTATACCGAGGTTAACTGGATATCAGTCGATCATCCTTCGCGTAAGTATAATGTCGAATAAGTATGGTAAACGTACAAACCTTTTAAATAAACCGACGAAAAACTATTTTTCTAACTTACGTCACGCCAGTTACTTGCGTACGATGCACCCCCTGAAGACACTTTTTTGTATTTTTAATCACCATTTCTTCCCATGGCTAATAAAACAATTATATTCAGATGAGCAAGTTGATATAATTTTTATAAAACAAATCGACGAGTTTTATTTTGACTTAAACTGCATTTCAAATCAGTATCTATATATGTCATCTCTAATCTATTTAATACATCGTGTATAGTATATTGTTATAATATCTATATAAGATCTCCTGAGCCATAGTGACTGCTGCATAAAATAGAACGAAAACACGCAAAAAAGTAATCTTAAGTAAACTTCTGCATAAACCCACTGAGACTACGGTAAGACTTAAGTAAATATACGAAGTCAATATAAAATATTCAAAATATCAGATCCACAACTGTTAAGGAAAAGTCAATATTATCGATACTGGTGACACTAAAGCTAATTTTACTCCACATCAAATTGAACTTTGTTTTGTATCCATGTATAATTGTATAAAATATACAGGCTCGCTCGCGTGTATGAATACATTAATTGATGCAGCTCATGATGAAGATCATGATGATGGTAAGGATTATCATTTTGATAACATTGATGAAGACGACGACGACGATAATGATGATGGTGTTGGTAATGGCTGGATGAATGAATGATGAATCGTTCACATTGTTTGCTGTTTAAAGAAAAAAACATTTTCCGTTCTCACATTTTGTTTATAAAGAAATTAATATTGCAAATAGTTTAAGGATATTTCGAAAGTAAAAATTAGCATGAACCGCAAATATACATATATAATAAACCGCAACTTGTTGCAAAACAACAGCGCATTTCTTAATTGACGTGCGCTTTCAACATAGTTTATAACGTATTAACGTTTATTTAAGCGTCGAGCGACATATGCAAACACAACGTTTAACGACGGTCTTCGTTTAAATACGTAAAACAAGAATGATTTGTGTATACATACTTTATCTTTTACTTGTGAAATATGCACTATGTAATTATTATACTTAATACTTATTTTTCACTCAATATGTTTGACAGCTATACAACTAATATAACATAATCGATAAAATATGACGTTGCAAGCAGTAGACGTTACTCTCGGGCGGCGATGCTTACAACAATCGCTCATCGTCGATGTTTACGCAAATTTTCGGCGACCGCCTGAGCAATATTTCTCTAGGTCAAAAACCCTTAGCCTTCTAAGCTACTGATCTAAAAAAATGTAGTGTTTGAATCTATATATTTTTAAGTGTCATTTTGCCAAATTGAGAACAATCGTTTAAAGTCAAAAGATTTTGAGCGCGGAGAACATGTTGAGAGTTGACGCTTAGTACGTGGCTAGTTAATTCATGAAAAAATTTATCGTTTCTCTTAACCCGATCGACATTAGTTAATGGTGCCGAGTCTAAACGTGTGATTGGTATGTCAGGTTGAGTTTTCAATAGTTTTTGCTACAAAATTTATATTTACACATATACAGGTATACTTCAGAAAGATGTGTAACATTTCTGTCATTGAAAATCTTTATTTATAAATAATGAAATAAGTGTGGATTTGTTTGCCCAATGCACCAACCTTTACTGTCTAGCATGCACTCGTTGGACTGTCATGTTAACATAATGGATAATACACGCGCTTCTGTCCTATGCGACCAAAAATTATATTCGTACTCACAGCGCTTGTGAGTTTGTTTGGTCGGCGGTCACCATACAGTTGTGGTTTTCTTCCGGGTGATCCATTTACCCCATTCTTACATACAGAAAATATAATAGCTTTGAGTTAAAAACGCTGAATGTGTCAGCTGTGATTAAAAACGCCGTCCAAAATTACATGAGTGAAAAATTATAATTATTTTGTAGTGCAGGGACTTCATCACTTGTTTACACAATCCATTTGTTCCAGGCTGAAAATTGTTGCAAGTATAGGAAAATAACACCCCTGGGCCATTATTAAGAGAGTCTTTTATTTAAGTGAAGTGGCCAATAGTCTTTTTAATACAGGACAAAACATACACAACTAAAATTAAACATCAAGAATGATTAAGACTGTTATCACCGCCTAAGACCGATGAATGAAAATATCGGGGATAAAAAACCCGGTTGATGGCTCGCTAGACTTCAAACATTGTAGCAAGAGTCCAAAATTCCACCACTATGGATCAGCAGAATATGTATTGCATAAATAAATCTTGCGGAGGATTCCAGAGATAGTCAATGTATTACGATTATTATTCCAGGTGGGAACATCACTGGATACGGACTGTCTCAACACGGTCTCCCTAATAACGGTCTACTGGAGGTCAACATCCCAGGGTCATGTAATTGGGGCCCAGTGCGGTACATTTCCAGATACAACTGGCGCGATCCACTGGATAATCTGATATGTCAACATTTTGGATATGTGTAAGTACCAAACAAGAACAATTCATGGTCCAGTGTTTTACATTTGGTATATACTTTCCGAAGTTATTTATGTGTATTTACTTTGACCTGACATTCTACTAAAATATAAAGTATACATATATTTTGTTTAACTCTTATTTATAGTTTTAAGACATGATAACATTTAAGTTTGATTAAATAAGTAAATGGTTTTGTATATTCGTATATGCTGAAATAGAATACAGATACAGTAGATCTTTTTGTACGGTTTTATTACTTTCAATTTTCGTCAAACTCTTGTGTTGCAAACGTATCTATGAGCATGATTGCACAGTTCACATAATGCATGAACATTTTGTTGTTTTTGTAAATATCTAGTTTAAAAAGACATGTACATTTAAAAGATCTCAATATGTTATGTAAACAAATCTGCAGCTCTGTACTATTTCGAATTTGAACATACATTGGTAATCAGCATAAGCATAGTTTCTATATGCATATGTACACAAAAACGACGAAATTTCAAGCTTTTATTTCGCTACCAACATGCCATGAAAATATATACATACAAAAATTCCTTTATGCACAGAAACGAGTCTATAGTGCAGCCAACTACCAAGCAAGGTTCGTACCCTGAAGTTTGTATGACCATCATCAGATGCACCACGGAAGCTATGAAGTCCATTCATGACATCTCGGACCAATGCGAGATCATGTACGGATCACCGACGTCGGACTACGACAATTTATACAAAGAAATCAAGTGTATTCGTAAGTTCCAGTCATATATAAGAAAGTTCATAAACAAAACACATACCGTAATCTTATTTGGTATATACTTGTAGCTTTACATATAATTTTCTTTTTTACCTTGTTTGAACACGATATCAGAAGTTTATAAAAACAATTGTTTGTGGGCTTTGCGAGCGAACCAGCAGACTCACTTTTTATGAAATGAAAAATGCTTTCCACTTACTCTAGACGTACTACTGTGCAATTTGTAATGGCGCAGATATGTTCTATAAGACGTGGCCGTAGACAGTTGAACAGTTAAAGCAACACACCTTGAAATGAGAGTAAATTTAAGTATAAGTAAGACACATATTTTATCTATGCCAATTAGAATATATCTGGTGGTTACAAGGTAGAAATCCGTCTTTTTGGCGCTTTAAAACTTAAAAATAATCGCGTTTGTTGAAATGGACGTATACGTCTAGAAATCCTTATTTCGGTTTTAAAAGCGGTATCGTTTAAAAAATAATAAATGACTTGCTTACTAGGCTATAGATTTAATTTTATCTATTCCAATTAGAATATATTTGGTGGTTACAAGGTAAAAATCCGTCTTTTTTTCGCTTTAAAACTTAAAAATAATCGCGTTTGTCGAAATGGACGTGTACGTATAGAAATCTTACTTTCGGTTTTAAAATTTAAAAAAATAATACATTACTTGCTAACAAGGCTATAGATTTAATGACAATTTTACACACTTTAAAATTGCATCTATATGTATTTATTAGCATATATTTCATTTCAAGGTGTGTGGCTTTAAACAGTTTAGAACGTTACCAGTAACGGCGTCTAAAATTCTAAAATGGGGAATATGGTAAGACTTTAATGTATAATCATGCTTTATTTTTGTGATTATGATAGCATAATTGCCAAATGCAGCTAAAATTTTAGCGTTTACAATACTTACATCCACACACAAATATTCGAATATTCCATATAACTATCGATCGCTTCTATCCCGTTACTGGGCGTCACAAATCCAGTCTGTGTCGGCGTTGTTATGAGTGTCATCAGATTAATATGTGCGCTCATTTGTCGGCAGCAACTGTACCCACGAGTTGTTTTCACTTCATACCTTAGCTGCTCAGCTAGTAGATGGCGTAACACCCCTTCAAGGTCGAGTAGAAGCAGGTCTCTTCGGAAAGCTACAGTCAAACTGCTCACTCGGATTTGACAGCCGGGCTGCCAACGTCACATGCGCTTCGCTTGGATATAGAAGGTTTGCTGTCGATTATTGTATAAAATAATTTAAATTAAAATAACATATGTGTGAATAATATTATTTGCATACATATCAAAACTACGCAATCGTTTTTTTGCATTATGGTTTCTTCTGAGATTCATTGCAGTGATCTAGGGGATATTTCCTTATGATGCTAATTTCTCAAATCTTGTAGAAAAGAACGAATTAAGTTGATATTTTGTATTTTCCTTATTTGATCATGCCTCATAAAGTGTTACTATGTTACTCTGGTTCTTATAAAACCATTTAGTAATTATATTGCAATTAAATGAAATTAGAATAAAAAATATATATGGTTATTTGTTATTAGCACTTGTTTTGTACTTGTGAAGTTGTAGGGTAAGTATTATTAGATTTGGCGCGTCATTTAACCGATTTAGATCACAATGTTTTACATTGGCCGTTCAATCGCCTTGATCCAAGCTTAAATTATTTTAATATGTTTGTCTCGTGTTCTATGTTGTGTACGGTAGTGTTACGGCCATCGGTCACTTATGTGTTAATTAAAAAAATATGTTCTGCTAAGATTCTAGACTTTCATCATTCCTACATTTTCGAAACAAACATAAGCGCTTATAATCATGGGCTTTTATGAATACCACTTGTGAACATTTGGTATCTCTGCAATCAGTGGCGCCACTCAGCAATGGCAGAATTCACACTTCGGAGCAGGATTGAAGCCAATATAAAAGCGAAACATCACGTGTTCAGGTGACGAGCTCTCACTTGAACTGTGTAACCATAGTAACACTGACACGCCCGGATATGACGGCAGCATAATCCTGTATGCTCTATATATTCAGTATCCCATGTTTGATGACAAAACGGAATATCATAATTGATTGACGATGACATGGGGAAAATGTCTCGTTCCGCTACTTTCTCAAATCATGTAGACAAGAAGGAATATAGATTATATTTGCATTTACTTCATTCCATCGATCCTCAGAAAGTTGTTATGATATTTCGCTGGTTAATATTGAATCATTGCGTTATTTTATTGCTTTTGAAATATTTTTATGTTTTTATTGCTGTTTAATTTGAATAAGAATGCTATGAAGTGATTTGTCATTAACACGTTTTGTAGTAGTGATTTTGTGGTCAGTTTTAGATTTGGCGCGCTATTTAACCGATTTAACCGCAATGCTTTGCATTTACGGTACAATGGCATTGACCAGTGCTTTCATTAATATTCTATGTCTAGTTTTTTAGTAAGAATTTATATTCTGCTAATGTTTCTGGACTTTCATTATTCCTATCTGTTCAAAACACAAATAAACGTTTATAATCACAGACTTTTATGAAGACTTCTTTTGAACGTTTGGTATCTATGTCATCAGAGGCGCCACTCAGCAATGGCAGAATTCAAACTTCGGAGCAGGATTTAAGCCGATTTATAAGCGAAACATCACGTGTTCAGGTGACGAGCTCTCACTTGAGCTGTGTAACCATAGCAACACTGATATACCCGGATGTGACGGTGACAACGTTGTCGGGGTGGAATGCCAAGGTTAATTTTTAGACCATATTAATGTAAATTATAATCACGTATGCTAAATATATGCATTAACCCATGTTTGATGATAATACAGAAAAATATCGGAATTGATTGACGATTGTCTAAATGTAAAGAAGTAACGATTGGCAGACCATTAAACACAAATGTCAATACAAATCAAATTAACAGAGATAACACGTTTTCTTAAATAGACCAATACATTTATTCGTTTATGTATACCATCTTACGTTTTTTTTAACCAAGGTGATATGATGAAGCTTGAACCATTGTTTGAAAGCCGACCATACGAAGGTGTCTTGAAGGGGTACCATGATGACTTCCGGTACGATATCATTGGTAGCGTGTCGAACAGCACCGCTAAAACCTTGTGTGCAATGCTGGGACACAGGTAAGATGACTTCAAGTTTGTATATATCCTTTATTTCATAATGGCTTAATGATTTTACTTAAAATCATGCAAACTTTAACAACAGAACAGAACATATATTTTATCCACTTAAGCATATTACAGTTATTCGTGTTTATAAATTCATAATAAGACAGGCATACGTGAACATCATAAACATATATAAAACTGACAGTATAGAAACTCTCCTAGCATATCTAATTATACAAAATCCATTTGCATCTGTATGTACACGTCTAGTACACCACAATATATCACAAGTTGTCATTGAAGTACAGGCGTAGTGTAAAATATAAAGTTTAAGCAATACAATCAAGAAAGGCCGCTGGAAGGATGCAAAAAACGAGGAGTGTACCGTTTATTGCGGAACATTTTTATATAATTTCTGGTGATTAATTTCAGTGTTTATTGAAGCTATGCCATTTTTTACAATCATAAGTCACAATGGCAATAAACCATAAACAAAGGTGCTATGGCGAACATTTTTCTTTCAAAATGTAGTAATTTGTAGACTGTTTAGAGCTTAAATTTTTTATATCGGTTATTAAATGACTACATTTTATTTTCAGAGATTGAATTGCTTGTTCCTTTACATATGTTTATAATATATGGATCAGATTGGGTTAAGTTAATAACACAAACAAGTTGGCTCTAACTCAGTTAAATGTTAAATCATTCCAGTCATGAGTAAATTTACGAATTACAGTTAGTGTGTACACTTGTTTGAGTAATAGCTTAGATCTTCAAAAATGTATGTAATAAAACAAAACAGATGCCATCTCTTTTTTACGTAAGATTAAAATGTATAATACAAATACACCACACTGTCATGAACTCCAAAATATTTCCAATTAGTAAAACACATTCAAACATTTCATTTATCCGTTAAGGTTCGTTGGCTTTGCTGGCTTAGCGATACCTAACAAGAACCTGTATTATTACAAGATGGATGTGTCCTGTTCTGGACCAGAGAAGTCGATCAACGAATGCAAGGGTGACCTTCAATTCTGTGTTACACAAAGATACGGGCATTGTCGGAGAATGTACAACATGCATAGTCATGTGGCTCTGTTTTGCTCAGGTATTAGTCCCTTAGGAACTCGTATGATTCCACAGAAAAGTATTTTCCATTGTATTTGTAGATGATGTTTTTTTCGCATCAAAATAATGGCTGTTTAATATCCAATGTTCAATGATACTTCGAAAACTATTCAATCAGCTATATGGCATAATTTACAATTGAATTCAGAATTAATTTTTATTAAACTGCTCCAAAATCGCGAATGCTTGTGTGTTCGTTTTCGTTGTGCATTTAATACTTAGACAATGATAGTGATCTTTGGCTATCGCCAAGTCAGTTATTAACATATTAAAGTTTGTATTGAAGATTACGAATTGCAAGGCCTAAGCCTCGATCTGGACGGTGTTCTTCGGATGACTGTTAATTCCAAACAGTGGGCCGTCTGTAAGGACCATTTTACACAACATACAGCAAAAACTGCGTGCAGAATTATGGGTTACACGTAAGTCGTACAACTGCCGATATTAAATTTTAAACAGAAATAACTTATCAATTGGAATGAAGCAAAACATCATCGGTCTGAATTGTCAGATGAAAACCACGCAATTAGTTTACAACTCATCGGTATGTAAGTAAGGTGCTGTTGCGTTAATTGAGCTTAGGTTATCATATTTGACACAGTAAACGTACGGTCTTTGCAATTCATTATATTATACCAATCATTTTCGTTAGATGTTGTTATCTTTCGGCAAGTCACTCATATACATTATTTTTAAAAATCATTCTGTATATGCATAAACTGTTACATATAATTATATTTTCCATGTCACATTTACATTTCAGAGCTCACACTTTAATCACTACACACACAGCTGGCGCAAATTACACTGAGATCTTGGGGTCACTGATATGCCGGGAAAATTCCGCAAGTCTCGCGGACTGTCATCTGAAGCATCAGTTCAGTTACCGGCCATACCGCGTTGACGCAGCGTGCACAAACTACGTGAAACTGAAGTGTACAAGCTGATTTAAACAGTAAACAAGGCGCAAGGGAAACCAGCAACTGCTATACGAGTGGACACAATGCTCTCCTTTAAACCTAGTTACAAATACAACTTTTTTTATAAAGCCCTTTATGTTTAAATTATAAACGTGCAACACAATTATATGTGTGTTCAACTTGCAATTAGAACAACTGTAATTTTAACATATTAAATTGCGTGAACATGCTTTTGTAAAATAATTACCACTAAGCCTCCATTTAAATATTCACGTCATGTACGAATACATTCACACACGTTGACATTTAAATAAATTTTGTAAAAGTATGGAAATAAATGTCTTCAACTAACACGCCATACCAGTAAGTGTGCATTAAGAACATATTGATTAAGCTATCAAATGTCCATTTTTATGCCTCACTTTTCTAAAAATGTCAAACTCTTTTTTGATCCCCAGCAGGATCTCCGACCTTTTCCTTGCCTATTTGTTATCAGTATACTTTCTACCTTCTTTATACAACTCATCGTTACCCATAATATTGAATTATCTTGTTTACATACATTACATATTAACCCTTTTTTATTTAATCAAAAGGAAACCACAAGGTCAAAAAAGTATATATTAGCATATCTTGTATAACATGTTTGAACATTAATGCTGCTACATGGTTTCACGTTGTTTTATGATCATAGACATGTATACATTGTATGTCTTAAATTGAATAAAAAAAACAAGAAGAAGAATTAAATCTTCTGAATCTTCTTTTATTATTCCTACACTATTCGATTTCTACCAAGTTATTTCAAATTGCTCCTAAGAAATAATTTCAGCCTTTTGATTCGCAAGTTCTGAGCCGATGAAATATCCTTGCAATGTTTTAACAGGCAATCAAACCCCGTGTAACAATTCATCCGTACATAACGCATACAGATTTCAGAGGCTGTAGGCTCTTATTTATTATGTGCTAACAACATTTAATCGCACTCGAATGCCCCAATCCGCGACGATTAACGACCCAAGTCTCATTAATCATGATATTGTTAATAAGCAAAAAGATAACCTCGTTTACAGTTGTAAACAAATGTTTTAAATCAATCCACGAAAGGTCCGAGGGGATATTTTAAGTGATATAACTTACAAACGAAAGTGAAAATGACACCATATTCCAGTTGTCGCCATCAGACATTTGCGAATGAAACGTATGCATTTTAAACCATAAACAGCAGTAATCATGAATATAAATGCACGTTTTCCAGACGGGGTAATCACGTGATAGTCAAGATGGCAACGGCCATGCCGAGACAGTTATTTTATACCCTCTATTACTTGTATTAATTGATTAATTAGTTAAATGCCGCTTACTTTCCAGCCATATCAGCAAGAAAGTTACTAGCGTTTTTTTCGTTTTAATATTCGCCCTATATCTCGTACATGTATTTACTCGCTGCGAAATTGCTTAGAAGGATGACATTATTAAAGCTCCACAAAGAAAATTCGCGGCCAGTAAAGTCGAGATATAAAGCGAATTTTAACACGAAATAAACGCTAATCACTTTTTTTACTGATATGGCTGGAAGGTGTGCGGTATATAAGTAAACAAAAGTAATAAAGGGTATAAAACGGCGTAAATTATCTGTCTGGGCATGGACGTTGCCATCTTAATAATCACGTAATTTCCCCCTCTGTATTCATGGCAAGGAAAACAAAAAAGATATTTAGATTTTGTTTCAGTTTAAAGAATAACAGAATGCATATTTGGTCGGTCATAATCAAATGTGTAACATATACTTGTTAAGCACGGAGAATCGTATCGGTGAGATGATATCATCATGAGATAAATCGGCTACCAGATACTATTTGTTATAACATTAAACTTTTACACCGCTCAGTAAAAGCGCACTTCCGTTTCAACTTCTATGGTGGCTGCTTGCCGCCATTACATTATGTTGCATTGGCGGGTTGAATTACCGGCTATACGCCAGCACGAGAGTACAATAAATATACCCGTCAAAACGACACAAAGATCGCCAATTCAATGATGACCTCTGTCACCCTTTTTGTCGTTATGTTGGTTATATTTGACGTTCTGGCTAGTTGTGTGAACGTATAACCCGCCACGGCAACAGTAATATAACCACAAGAGAGCCAAACAGACAATCACAATAAATATTCCTAACGAAGAACATGACTTTAAAACCTTATGGTACGCCATCTTAAAAGGATGCATATATTTGTTTCGGCGTTGACGTATAACCGAATATTAAACTTCAAAATATATCAAAGACATGTGCATATTTCATATAATAGATTGAATAAATAAATCGTTATGTAGTATCATCTTAAAATACTGATTTAGACATGATATGATAACATATCTAAAATGTTGGTTACAAATTTTGTATTTTTGCAAAAAACGACGAATAAACACAACTACACTATAGTGCCATATCGCAACTTTTATATCTTTGCCATTGACACAAGCTTTATTAAAAGGCAACTCTGTATGAAATCATGTTCACATAACCAACAACGTGTATTGTTACAATAAGGTTATGGTGGACTAGCTTTTAATTTTGTAAAATGTTCACATGAGGGTATATTTATGTAATTTAAGAACACTTACTTGACACCAAATGTAAAAGAATAAAAAGATTCGCCAGGGTCTTCAATAAAAAATGTTGACACTGATGGAAGTGTCAACATTACTGTTGACGAGATACGGAGCACGACCAACACAAAATCATGAAACCATCGGATATGCTGTATAATTGTGATAACAGTAGAGATCATTGCTGTACTGGTGGCGGGGTCGGTTACGGCGACTGTGTAATGGTAAAGAAAATAAAACACAAGTAAGTTTCGGTTTTATATCGAATATTAAAATAAAGCACGATTAAATATTCTTTTACTTCTTTGAAAAAAAGGTATTCGTTATTGGTCAAGCAAGCTTTTCGTGATCATTTTGTATAACCTATCGTGATATAAAATTTAAACATCGAATAAAAAATTAAACGTCTCACCTTTGACCGATTTACTAAGAAAATATGTGCTAATTAGAAAACATTATGTAGACCTAAAATATGAAAAGACCTGGCTTAGAATAGCTGTTTGAAAAACTGAAACAACACAACAATATCATCATTTATGAAACATTTTTCTATTTTTTAGAATGTCTACATGCATGTTTTACTAACTTGCAATAGTTTGATGTTTTCCATCTCGATCAGATTTATTTGGGTCGAGGCACAGCACTTTGTACGGTCGATGATAAGTGGAAATATAAATCCAAGTATTTGTTGTTACTTAAAGATGACACAACGGGTAATGACGCATCTAGTGAAGTTGTTGATTGTGGCAATTATAACGACAGGCTGGTGAATATCAAATACACAGTGTCCAGAGGAGCAACCACGTTCAACAGCTCGCCTGATGTAACTTGCATACCGGGTCTTGCTCACGCCAATTGGTACGCTACGTCTGTACGTTGTAGTGCGGAAGGCGAATGGAAAGGAACGCCTAATTGCATAATTTCCGGTAGGAATTAAATACAGTAACATTGACGCGTTTGATCTCAACTACCAAAACTAGATTTGTAGATAATGTTGCAGTTATTATTAAAATAGTCAATAAGGGTATACTTTTAATTGATCTAAAAACGTCAGTTATTAACTAGGTTTTACTCCAAAATATATTTTAAAAAAATATAATAATTACACACAAATCTAGTTATATTTACATACTTGTTTTTCCTCCAGGTTTGATTGTATTTTCGGAATCGAACTAAGAGTTTATTGTCGGAGAAGACGAGAGTTTCAGGTGCGATGTTTCACAGTACCCAAATTGGCAACACGTACGAATAAGGAATGATGAGACCTATGTGGTTGTTTTTGACGCTGATAATAGAACGAGGGAACTGTTCATGATGTCTTCAATAGGAAGCAGCTACATTCAGCAGAATGACGGACTTGTCATTTATGTTAAATTCAATGAAGTTAATTGCAGTGTCGAAGGAACGTTTTTCGGTCAGCTGATTGTTGATGACTATGCAGACATAAGGATTGATAACACTAGCGTTTACGTGCGAGGTAACTATGATTGTATATTTGTACAAGTTTAAATTTCAATCTGTAGAAGTAAAAGTAGTAGTTATATTTAGATATATGTTCAAACCAATATTATGATAATACTTTCCAGCTAACTCACCAAAGCCCAAGAAAATGGTTCCAGAGAAATTATTGGTGACACGTGGTTATGTTGTAAAGTGCAGTGGCAATGTTGGGAGGAATAGTAGCGGAACCTTCGGACAAATAGCACTTGAGAGCAGGGAAAACGTGAGTTCGTGGCATTTCTTCTTTACCAAGATTGTTGACTATAATTTTATTCTGTAACCCTCTACAATGAGGCGGGCTTATATTTCATTGCACGGTCAGATGAATGGTTTCATAGACCAAATCTTATCCCTAAGTAATCTTGAGAACGTTTTAAACTAGCATTTAGCATCATCCAAATGGGTAGGTTGGTAACTTGGGAAGAAAAGAAGACGCATATCAAGGGCTGATTTCTAACTGGGGGATATCATTTAAATATCATCTTAAGTGGGAAGAGGGGCATACATTGTTTTTAAACATCATTTGTGTTCATCTGGCCTTAACAAAAATGGTTTATTTCGCATCTAAACCTGCAATGTTTTGCATTGACAATTCTAAGGCAATGACCTTTGGTTTATTCAATTAATCATTAAAAGATTAAAAAATTACGCAAAAATTAATAAAACACAAATGTCAATACAAATCAAATTAACAGAGATAACACGTTTCCTAAAATAGAACAATACATTAATTCGTTTATGTATACCATCTTCCTTTTATTTAAATCAAGGTGATATGGTTAAGCTTGAGCCATTGTTTAAAAGCCGTCCGTACGAAGGTATCTTGGAGGGATACCATGATGTCTTCCGGTATGATGTTATAGGCAGCGTGTTTAACAGCACCGCTAAGACCTTATGCGCAATGCTGGGACATGGGAAAGAACACTTACTTTAGTTTTAACCGATTTATTTTAGCTCGATTGCATTGAAAGCCTTTGACACGCTTTTGAGTCCCTGTCCTGGGTAAAACCAGTGCTTGATGTCTCTTGGGGGAGAACTTAAATACGTTCCCACAGTGGCAATCGAACCGGTTACTTCTCGGTAACTAGGCGGACACCATATCCGCTACGCCACGGCGACCTTTTTTACGATCACTTAAAGTTTGTATGTATCCTCTACTTACTAATGAGTTAAGGGTTTATTTCAAAAGCATGTATACGTTAAGAACATAACACAATAAATATTTAATCCACTTAAGCGTGTAACACTTATTATTGTTTTCAAATTCATAATGAGACAGGCATTTGTGAACGTAATAAAGGCAGTAATAAAAGTGACAATACAGAAATTCCCCATAATATTTGTATTATACAAAATCCGTTTACGCCTGTCTGTTAATGTTAAGTACAACCCAATATATCACAAATTGTCATTTATGTATAGGCGATGTGTATACAGTTTAAGCGATACAAAAATGAAAGGCCGCTTTCATGATGCAAAAAACGAGGATTGTTCATTTTATTGTCGAATATTCTTACAAAATAGTTGGTGATTAATTTCAGTGGTCGTTGAAGCTATGACATTTTTCAAACTCATAAGTCAGAATGATATTTAACCACCAACAATGGTTATATAGAGAATATTTGTTTTCAATGTTTTATCATTTTTGTAGATTATGTGGGATTGTCATATTGGTTATGAAATAAATACATTTCATTTTCCGAGATTGAAATGCTTATGTACATTTACTGTAGTTTATGATACATGTACACATTTTCTCAAGCGAATGAAAGAAAAAAAATGCCCCTGACCCAGTTTCAAGAGAAATCCTCCTAGTCATGAATAATGTGAGGATATACGTTAATTTTATACCATTATTTGATATATAGTTTGGATCTTGTAATTAATCAAACAACAAAGATAACATCACATATTCACAAAATATTAAAAAAATATACATATATACCACATTGTCCTGAAACCCAAAATATGTTTAATATGTTAAACAAATTCAGACATTACATTTATCCGTTAAGGTTCGTTGGCTTTGCTGGCATATCGATACCTAACAAGAACCTGTATTATTACAAGATGGATGTGTCCTGTTCTGGAACGGAGAAGTCGATCAACGACTGCAAGTGTGACCTTCAATACTGTGCTACACAAAGATACGGGCATTGTCTGACGATGTCCAACATGCAAATACATGTGGCTCTATTTTGTTCAGGTATGTGTCCGTCCCTTAGAAAAAATTATCTCTTCTGTATTTGTATATGTTGTTTTTTGCATCTGAAAAACAATAGGTTGTGTTATATTTAATCTATATTATTGCATAAACTCTATATATAATGCCCTCAGGCGGGGTGCAGAAACTTGGCAAAATGAGGGCTTAAACGGGAGAAATCGTGTATTAACAAGTCGTTCAAGCCCTGTTATGTGTTTTTCATATAAAAAAACTGGTCCACGCGCAGTTACTTCCCTTAGTGGATTGAATGAAGTCAATGAAGGAATTATATAATTTAATAAAGCCTTTTGCAGGGAAATGGTTCAAATTTTGGACCCTGAATTAGCCAAAATTTCTATACCATGAAAACTAATAAACAATTAAAGCAATTAACAATACCTCCAACATATTCTGCATGAACAAACAACGCCCCAGCGCCACTTTGTTCTTTTACCTTAGAACATGTTTCTAATTAGACCAGACACTGGTTAAAATAATGTTCACACACAACTTTGTGTATTGTCCATTTTCTTAATCATTGATTTAAAATGATGAAATCCATGCCAAATATAAAAAAGTCAAAGATATTTTTAATAATTTATTTGCATTTATTAATAAAAACATGTAAAATGTTTCAGTTTTTTTCGATAAAACATATACATGAAGTGTAAAGGATAATTTGATAATATAATAATGGATGTATGCATATCGTGACACGTAGGGTATACACGATAAATATACATATATATTACACTCATTTTTTTAAACCTTTGAATGTAAATTAAAGTAATATTTAAAAAAATCGACCATAACATTGAAATTAGTATTGAATATATGAAAAAGAATAATAAAAAGTCATTATGACATAATGAAATACATAGGATTTTGTTCTGAACATTCATTAATTTCAAATGTGGTAATTCCTGAAAAGCAAGAGATGTATTTGTCAAAAATACAATGTCCCTTCTGCGCCGCTTTGAAGCAATATATTTGACCTTTGACCATAAAGGATGACCTTACCTTGACCTTGACCTTTCACCACTCAAAATGTGCAGCTCCATGAGATACACATGCATGCCAAATATCTTCAATATTGCAAAAGTAATGACCAATGTGAAAGTTTTCGGACGGACGGACGGACAGACAGACGAACGGACGGAAGGACAGTACAAAAACTATATGCCAACCTTCGGCGGCATAAAAACGCAAATTGTAAACACATTTAATTATATTACATGTATTTCGTATTTAAGTATGTTAGTTACCATTTTTGTGTGAATATAGTTATTGTTTCAGATTGTTCAAGTACGTCAACAACAAAACTTCCGGGATTGTTTTAAAATGTGCAGATCCATTCCAGTGTTTAGATCCTCCTCCAGTGCTGCCTTCCATAGAACACATTACATTGGAGGATGTATAATGTTCCTCTACCTGGTTACGCAGTCTATTCAGCACGCTCCTGATTCTAGATCATGAGGTGATTTGTAAGCTGCGGAAGATCTATATCGAATGTGAGGGAGCAAAAAGGAAAACAAGTGCAACCATAAATAAAGAATTAACCTATTCATTAAGATAACCCTTGGAGTTGACAGTCCCTTTCTGTGGAGGGCTCTGCATTGTCAAAAAGTCAAGAATCTGACTTTGCAGCTGCATTTGGGATATGAAGATCTGTACAGATGATGTGTCGAAGACACTATTATCGCAAACACACCTTGAAACGCTTAGTATTTTTTTAAGGTGGGATATTGCAATCCCAGTCTGTGGAAGGCTCTGCGTGGTCTGAGTTTCAAAAATAAGTGTCTGAGTGGTCAATTTTTGTGCAGCGGTTTAGACGTGCAAAATGTAGAGTGGTCGCAGTCGCTATCATCACTCACGCACCTGGAAACGATTAGTATAAAGATGGAGTATAACAATCCTGTTAAGTGGAAGGCTCTGCATGGTCTAAATATCAAGACTATAAATATTGTGCCCATATATTCCATCGTTGATCATGTAGAGTCGTCAAAGTTGCTTTCATCGCTCACACAGCTGGAAATGCTTAGTATTAAGGTGAAGTATATTGGTTTCGACCTGTTGAAGGCTCTGCATGGTCTGAATATCAAGAATCTGAATGGTTTGATGGGACATATAGACGTGAAATCTGTAGAGTAGTCGAAGTAGCTATCATCGCTCACACACCTGGAAACGCTTACTGTTAGGGTGGGGTATGACATTTCCGGCTTGTGGCAGGCTCTGCATGGTCTGAACATCAATACTCTGAGTATTGAGCAGGAAGAGTAGGACATGGATCCTGTAAAGTGGTCAATGTCCCTATCATCGCTCACACACTTGAAAACGCTTAGTATTAATGTGTGGTATGACGATTCTGGTCTGTGGAAAGCTCTGCATGTTTTGAATATCAAGACTCTGTGCCTAGGAGGTTAGTTGGGGGGGTTAGACATGCATCATGTAGAGTTGTCGAAGTCGCTATCATCGCTGACACACATGAACATGAGATATTAAAATAGAGTTTGACACGCATTGTCTGTGGAAGGTTCTACATGGTCTGAACATCAATATTCTGATTATTGAGCAGGCAGTTTGGAACATGGATCCCGTACAGTGCTTGCAGGCCCTATCATTACACAGCTGGAAACGCTTTCATTACATGCGAATATATAAAAACAGCTACAGCTTCCTCAATTGCATTCATCCAAAATGCTTGAGCTGGTGGACACGCTGTCTTTATGAACTAAGAACTATCAGAAACATTTTACTTGAGGAATACACTGCGATCTTACAGGAACAGGAGACCCTGAATAAGTTTACAGTGGAGCGATTCCAAATATTAGAGCTGATGCCTGAAACCAATCTGATGATTTTTTATAATAATTCCGAATGTGACTATGCTGTACTTAATACTTACTTATTCTGTAATATGATTACTAAAGAGAATACTTAAGATAGCTATAGAATATCAATGCAACTTGTGATAACTCCTGCCTCAACTATTTGAAATCATCAATAAAATGCAGCTTCAATGCATTATTTTATCATAAAAAATACATAATTTGTGTCCAGCAAAGATTTTGTAAATATAAATGATATGTTTTACCTGTATATCATACATAAATTGATTTAGTCAAGTTATGTCAATTTTCAATTAATTTCATTCTATATTCTATATTCTTTAAGTGTTTGGACAAATAGCCAATGAAAGTTTTTCTACATTATAATAGGAAAATATAATTGATAATTATACTAGCTAGAACTAAGCCTGGTTTTTATTATTAAAAAATTACAATTGCATTTATATGTACACGTTTAAATAATCGTCAATTAAAAATACTTAAGATAAGCTTTTAGCAATATAGAAAACAAACCATGTGTCATGGTTAAATTCATCATATAATGATATGAGCTAATTTGCTCCTTCTGTACAGTTTTTAACATGTTTATCTTTAAGTTTGACAATAGTGAATACAGCGCCATAAAAACATGATGCCAATAGAAAATATGCCGGTAAATGTTGCTATGAACCTTTAGTTTTTGAATCCCTAAAACCGGTTAAAACACTAAAAGCTCTGCATTGACCGATTAAAGTCAGTGATGAAAATTTTGTTCACTTTTGTGAATGTCTTTGGCCTTCGTGCGTCGTGAGGCGTCATCATTTGCCTTGTCAACACACTATCGCCAGATGTATTGTCCGATCTACATGAAATTTGGTCAGAAGATGTGTGCCAATGAAATCTAAGACGAATTCGAGATGATTTCCAGTTAGTCAAAAAACATGGCCGCCAGGCGGCGGGTCATTTTACCTTATATGGCTGTAGTAAAACCTTGTGAACACTCTAGAGGCAACATGTATCGTTCGATAATCATGAAACTTAGAAGATTTGTCCCAATAATACCTTGGACTAGTTCAAAAATAGTTCCAGTTGTTTGAGAAAACATGGGCAAATGGGGGCGGAGCATATGGCTATATATAGCTATAGTAAAACCGTGTGAGAAAACAATACGCCACTTTTTTCGTACGATCATCATGAAACTTGGTCAGAAGATTTGTCCCAATGATATCTTTGACAAGTTTAAAAAAGGTTTCGGTTAGTTGACAAACATGGTCGCCATGGGCGGGACATTTTTATGCCCCCGGTAGGAGGGCGTATAGTGATCGGACTGTCCGTCCACCTGTCCGTCCGTCCGTCCGTCCATCCGTCTGTCTGTCCGTCTTTCCGTCACACTTTTGCGTTTAGGTTTCGAAAAATGCTCATGACTTCTATGTCCCTTGAGATACAACCTTCATATTTGGTATGCATGTGTATATGGACAAGGCCTTTCCATACGCACAAAAGTTTTGACCCCTGTGACCTTGATGTTGAACTTAGGGTCCGCGTTTAGGTTTCGAAATCTGTGTTTTGGTTTCGAAAAATACTCATAACTTCTATGTCCCTTGAGATATAACCTTCCTATTTGGTATGCATGTGTATATGGACAAGGCATTTCCATTCGCACAAAAATTTTGACCCCTGCGACCTTGCCATTGAACTTAGGGTCCGCGTTTAGGTTTCGATATCTGTGTTAAGGTTTTGAAAAATGCTCATAACTTCTATGTCCCTTGAGATATAACCTTCATATTTGGTATGCATGTGTATATGGACAAGGCATTTCCATACGCACAAAAAATTGGACCCCTGTGACCTTGACGTTGAACTTAGGGTCCGCGTTAAGGTTTCAAAATCTGCGTTTAGGTTTCGATTAATGCTCAATACTTCTATGTCCCTTGAGATATAACCTTTATATTTGGTATGCATGTGTATATGGACAAGGCATTTCCATACGCACAACAAGTTTGACCCCTGTGACCTTGACGTTGAACTTAGGGTCCGCGTTTAGGTTTTGAACTCTGCGTTTAGGTTTCGAAAAATGCTCATTACTTCTATGTCCCTTGAGATATAACCTTCATATTTGGTATGCATGAGTATATGAACAAGGCCTTTCCAAACGCACAAACATTTTCACCCCTGTGACCTTGACCTTGAACTAAGGGTCCGTGTTTAGGTTTCGAAATCTGCGTTTAGGTTTCGAAAAATGCTCAAAACTTCTATCAAGCGTTTATAGGGGGCATAAGTCATCCTATGGTGACAGCTCTTGTTCCCTATATGCCTATAATAAAAATTTGTTAACACTCTTTAAATCTCATTTACAGTCCAATCTTCATGAAACGTTCCAAGAACATTTGCTCTTATGATATCTTGGATGATTTCAAAAATGGTTTCGGTCTATTGTCGCCTTTGATAAGACTGTTTGAACTGCATAAGTTAATCTGGGACGTCACTTTAAATCTTGGATGAGTTCGAAAATGGTTATGGTCTGTTAAAAAAACATGGTCTCCAGGGGGCTGTACGTATGTCCTTATATGGCTAAAGTACAATTTTGTTACCACTCTAGAGGCCTCGTTTATTGTCCGATCTTCTTAAAACTTTGTCAGAAGATTTTTCTCAATAATATCTTGTTATAGTTCAAAACTTGTTTCGGTTGGTTGAAAAACATGGCCGCCAATGATCGGTGTATTTGTCCTGATATGGCTATTTAGGGCTATTGTAAAACCTTGTTAACACTCTTGGGGCAATATTCATTGTCCGATCTTCAAGAAACTTGGTCAGAATATTTGTGCCAATGATATCTTGGACGAGTTCGAAAATGGTTTCTGTTAGTTAACAACCATGGCCGCCAGGGGGCGGAGAAATTTTCCTTAAATGGCTATAGTAAACATGTGTTTACACTATAAAACTCATATTTACAGTTCAATTTTCATAAAATTTGCTCAGAACATTTTATCTTATGATATCTTGGATGAGTTTGAAAATGGTTCTGGTCTGTTGAAAAACATGGCCACCAGGGGGCATTTTTCGATATATGGGATATAGTAAACGACTCTAGAGGCCACATTTATTGTCCGATGTTCATGAAACTGTGTCAAAAGATTTTTCGCGATGATATCTCGGAATAGTTCCAAACATGTTCCGGTTGGTTAAAAAAACATGGCAACCAGGGGTCAGTGCATGTTTCATTTTATGGCTATAGTAAGACCTTGTTAACACTCTAGAGGCCACAATTATTGTCCGATCTTTATGGCACTTGATCAGAAAATTTCTCCCAATAGCATCTTGAATGAGTTCAAAAATTGCTAAGGTAGGTTGAAAAACATGGCCGCCAGTGGGCGGAGCGTATGTCCTTATATGGCTATTTAGGGCTATAGTAAAACCCTGTTAACACTCTAGAGGCAATATTCATATTCATCAATATTCATGAAACTTGGTCAGAATATTTGTCCCAATGATATATTGGACGAGCTCGAAAATGGTTTCAGTTAGTTGACAAACATGGTCGTCAGTGGGGCATCAATACTTATATGGCTATAGTAAACATTTGTTAACACTCTAAAACTCACATTTATAGTTCAAATTTCATGACACTTGCTCAGAACAATTGCACTTATGATATCTTCGATGATTTCGAAAATGGTTCTGATCTAGTGCCGCCCTTGAAAAGCCTCTTTGAAATGCATGGGATAATCTGGGATGTCACTTTAAGCATATGCAATACGCCCACTTTTCTCGTAAATGATTTAACAGCGATTCAATTTTGCCATTTATTAGACGTATCTCGTTCATTTAATACTCTGCAATTTAAACGCGCAAAAATGTGCCATTTAAAAGGCGTTTCTCTGTTGTAAATCATACTGATGTTATTAAAATGTAAATGTACTCAAAATTGTGTCATGTTTAGTTGCTAATCAAAGCAAAGCATGTGATTCAGATAACATTTATCTGGATCCAAAGATTGATAAATCGTCTCTGCAATTAAGGCTCGATTGGTCATTGTCGGCTCAGTTACCACTGTAATGTACCCGTGTCCTTTAAGATATTATAGAAAGACCCCAGGGTACACAAACTATGCTAAAATTTCCTCCGGAGTATTGCTTTAAGGTATTATAGAAAGGACCCGGGGTACACAAATTATAGTACAATTTACCCCGGAGTATTGCTGGTGCCTTTAAGCGTATTTTCCGTACCGTATATTGTAGTATACTTAAGAGTACCCGGAAAACTTTTGAGTAGTACCTGAGTCGTAAAGACCAATTGAACGCAACTAACTTTGCCTTCGAGTTTGTCAATTTGTGAAAATGTTTTGGTGTGCACATAACTTTAATAAGATCTATTTATTAAACATGCATCACAATATACGGACAGTGATACATATAAACAGCCAATTCAGTGAAGTGCAACGGGTATTCATATAAACATTATTCGCATTGTCGTGTCATCATTACATACATCGGTCGTGATACCATAGTGTAGTGTCATGTGTTCGAGTTTCATAAACATTTGCTAATGCATTGCAACTTGTATAACATAATTCGCAAAGATATGTGTGTTTATATAATGAATATTGAACCTGGATTCCCATCGTTAGATTTTCAGAACAATGTTGTAAGTTCTAATGAGTCCCTTGTTAAATACACTACCAAAACATGAAATGACATTTTAATACATTGTACAATCTGTTTATATTCATGATACTTTTGCACTTTTATAAATCTGTAACTTTATAATGTTAAATGATGTTTATAGCACGGTAAATCTGTCAATAGTCTCGTGTAACTCAAATTGGGTGGTCAGTCTGTCTGTCTGTCTGTCTGTCTGTCTGACTGTCTGTACCATATTGTGTAATTACAAGCTTATCATTTCACAACAAAGTCATTAACACATTTAAGTAAAGTACATGAGCCGACAACGACCAATTGAGGGTTTATTAAGTCTGGTATCCCTCGATACAACTTTTGCGCGCGCTTTTACTAAACGAGATTAGTAAAAGGGAAATATATGTAAATCGGTTAGTTGTATGTGTGTTTGTTTTATTATAATCATACTCTTTCGTTCTTTATTGTTTGTTTGTTTATTTAATTTGTTCATGTACTTAATAATTGTGTGTGTCTATGTAAGCACTATTTTCTATTTATATATGCATCTAGACTTATAGCCTGTTCATGTATAACCCTAACCATATCCTCGAATATATAAAGCATTTGTTCAAAACATATTTGAATTGATGCAAAACGTGTTTTTCTCAATTAATATAAAAACTCATTGATCAAATCATTTAACACTTAAACATATCTTTCACTTAGAAAAATATTAAATATCACCTGAACCCTACATTGTACATTTATTTTAATAACAACTTATTTAAAACGCAAACCTTAGCCCGATATTATTCAACATAATAATGGAACATGCAACTCATCCGATTGAAACGATAACACAGTCATAAGAATGTGTCATTATTCTAACAACTCTGTTACACACTATACAATTTCTACGCAGATCGACACTAAGGTGAAAAACATAAGTGCAGTGTAACCTTTTCTTTCGCTTTCCTCAAATCGTCACTTATAAACTTCCGCCCCGCCCAAATTGTGATTTAACTTAGCTCTTCTTTAATGTTCTGAGCTTTTATGAGTACATACGTACAGCTCAGGTCAATAGCTAGGACTTGGGTTAATGCAACTAAAATTGTGATGTTTTTTATTTGAGCATTTCTCTACGAAAGACACGCAATTTGATGTCATGTTGACAGGTATAATGTGTGTAACCATGTATAAGGTTGGTTAAAATCGGGTTTAAAGACATATCTGATATTTAATTGTTTAAACGTGTTGTTATTTTCCTTTACCAGGCAGAACTTCGAGCTGTTGCCTGTACGCATGTTCTGATTAAAGCTCAAATGACTAATCATTCAAGTACAACTAGCTAAGGTTAATATTAAGTATGTAACGTAGGGGATTAATTCCTTCTTGTATTGTAACTATCTTTGGCTAAGATAAATATTTAACAGCAACAGTTTTATCTTAGACAAGTCGAAAATAAATTTGAACAATAACCCAAAACTAATATTTAACCTTAAGTTGATATGCATGCCAGGGTTACTAGTTTTATCAAAGGTGCGCGCTTCAAGCGCTGTAAAATTACCGAAAGCGCAATTTAATACCACAAATGTTTCAAACATGGTCAATTTTTACTGGAAACAACAATATAATTGTGCTATTATCATATGCTTGCAGTCGTTTGGCTTCTGTTTATTAAGTTATCACCTGTTCTTTAAATAGAAGTGTCAATTGTAAAAGTTGTTACTTAAATGTGATATGTGGGTATTCGCAAGCGTGAATGTGAGATGCAATTGGGCTATCGTTTTGAAGATGTGAATTTGTTCATTCAATGCATGTGGATAGTTTATTGTGTTCTAACCTGTGACAACAAGTATAACAGCACATTCAAACGTTTAGTTAGTTTATTCATTTACAACTGCAATATTCTTTTCATAAAGTTCTAAACAATCACTACTCTTTTGGGGATGCAATAGGTTACACATTTTTGTAATGTGTGTCACCGGTTAATTAAAAAAAACAGGCGGTAAACTGAAACATGCTACATATTTAAATATACTGTCGATGTTGATAACATAAGCTTCCATATCATGCTCGTGGTTTAAGCAACTTATAGCATTTAATTGATATCGGTACATGTAATTGATCTTATTTAATATATTTGCATAATTTTCATGTATATTTGAATTGGTATAATTAACATGTGTAAATAATATGGGAAAGAAATAAGCAAATCAAACAGGTTCATTTATTTATTTTTGGGATCAACACATTTGCATTGTATGTCTAAAACAAGACTAAATTGTAGTTCAGAACTCAAAAGCAGTGTAATTTATTCACAGTTTGTTGAATGAGCATAATATAACAATTAATATTATACAATTCTAAACATAATGAAAGTACTTTACGCCTTAACAAGAATGATGGTATCATCATATTAGTTGAATAGTGATTTCAGTAAGTACTGTAATGCGATTTCAAATGCTGCCGATTTTGGTCAGACTTTTCGTGAAAAACTTTGACTTATTGTTAAGCAGCCGAATATATGCGGTAATTTTGGCCAATATATATATATATATATCATATATATATATATATATATATATATATATATATATATATATATATATATATATATATATATATATCTATATATATATATATATATATATATATATATATATCTATATATCTATATATATATATATATATATATATATATATATATATATATATGGTTATTAAATACATTTATCCCAATTCATTTGACTTTTGCTTTTCTGAGGGACTCCAAACACTTCAAAATAGGTATCCCCTGTTGTTACAGGTTAAATAAGAATTGTTAATAATTTGTCTATACTGAACCTAAGACTTAGCGCAGAATTAATCACAGAATACATGCACGTGTAATGTTTAAAATCTAAAAATATAAACAGTAGATAAATTGGTCCGTTAACACAACATTAATAACGACTGATTTGTCCGTTAAACAGTATAAATAACGACTGATTGGTCCGTTAACACAGTATTAATAACGACTGATTGGTCCGTTAACACAGTATTAATGACGACTGATTGGTCCGTTAACACAGTATTAATAACGACTGATTGTTCCATTAACACAGTATTACAAATGTAGTAACAACTGATATGTTTCAGATGAAGCTGTCACTGTGAAGTTTGTCTGTGGTAACATGGAACAGAAATACAAGTAGACCAAGGCCATGAAGAACAAAGCCAGGCATGAACTCATTAAGGATGAGCTGACATGGATACCCAAGGTGATACTTGTATTAACACATCATAGAATAATGCCTCAATGTTCAGATTCCTAGAATGTATTTGTCTGTTTTAGAAAAACCTTACTCAAGTCGTATATAGTCTATTGATTTGTGTTGCTTTTTTGAATTGGTGATATTTTACAAACTAGTATGTATGGTGTTTTTTCATATGTAATGATTATTTAAAGCTGGGAGATAAAAAGCTTTGCAGATGTCTGTCTGTACATAACTACCTGATCCTTTGTTATGGAACTCCTCTTGAACCCTTTATTACATAGATACGTATGTTGATGTGTTTGCAGTCCCTTAGAAAGTAACATTTAATTAAATAACTTTCTTACTAGAATTAAGTTTTAAAGGTTTCCTTTCCAACCATTAGATACTCGCAGGCTGTCTAGTTTTATGCTGTTTTCATTTTGCCATTTTTAATTTGCTTCTGATTGGGAAAAGGTTAAATACAAGGAAGATTTTGCTCAAACTGTCACAGAAAGGAATTTCAGTTGCCACAATATTTTTGCAGTATCTGGTCATTTTGTTTTTCTGCTATATACTATTAATATAGTGTCCCAACATCTTTTTCTGTCCTTTACTTGTGCGTGAATATCACTCCATGATGTAATTGATATGCGCAGGATAGATTGTAGACCATGGGCAGAGGATAGGCAATTATTTTCCTGAGGAATTCATTTTGATAAAACAGACTAAGGAAATAAGGAAAATATGCATCTGTTTGAGTGAAAATAAATAGTTTTCTTCATAATTTGTTGTCCAGGGACCCACGGTCAGGAGTATGGATGCCTGTTATCAACCCACTAAACCTTCAAACTTATGATTTAACCCTTTGCATGCTGGGAAAGTTTTCGTCTGCTCAAATGTTGTCTACTGGATTTCTAAAATTAGCAATTTCTTCATTTAAAAGAATACTATAAGAATAGCAAACAGTTTGGATCCAGATGAGACGCCATGTTCTGTGGTGTCTCATCTAGATCCAAACTGTTTGCAAGGCCTTCAAAATTCGGTTCCAGCACTGAAAGGGTTAATACTTCTTATCTATACCTCTGACTATTCAATTTTAGACAACAAACTATGAAAGAAAAATACTATTTCAAAAATGAAATCGATCAGTCTAGAATAAAATCAATCATCTCTTGTAGAAATTCAGCTTGGATCACTACTGTCTGAGGACAGAGAATGGAGATGTGCTAGATATTGACCTTCAGCCTGAGACCAGCCCTCTACAGCTGATGGTGACCCGGGATGGCCCCTGGTGGGCTGATGACATGGGGCTGTACTTCCACTCTAGCCCAAAACCAAAATCCAAATAATTAGGTGATACAAATAAACAAGAGTTTTGGGAAGAAAATGCAGACAATAATGTGTAATTGTTAAAATATAATTTCAAAATAATTGTTAAGTTTAACTTTATTGTTAATCTTTTCTGCCTGTTTTTGCTTTTGTTTTGAATTATTGTAGTGACTATTATCAATGTGTATATTTCTGTTGCTCAGTAAGTACAATGGTATTTAAAATAAAACCCTACTGGTACAAATGTACAACTGGCCTGTATAATTCTTCACTTGGAAGGACAGTTTTTCATGTGAACTGAAGCGGTCTTTCGCCATGTCTGTTAATTTGTTCTAGAAAATGCTTACTGGAAATCCTTCTTTAAAAAATATTTTGTTTGTGAAGTGAGTTATCTTTTGCATGATGTTGTTGAATATAAAATGTATAACATTTCGCAGTATTTTTCTTATTTGTTGCATTTAAAATTATGATATATGTATCAATGAAATTTGTGAAGATTTGTTTTAATTAAATTATACCATATGCCTCATTCGTTTTCATTCTAATAGAATACAACCAGTTTTCCTTAGCTTAGTTTTGTGTAATAAATGCAAATGTAGAATGATAATGTATATGTAAATGCTAATATAGTGGACTGACGAGCTGCTTGAAATACCTGAAATGTGATTTTAACTGATGAATGTTGTTCAGGAGATAAAAACATTAAAAAATAAAAAATAAAAAATTCAAACATTAGAATGACTGATAAAATTCTTTTTTATGAGAAACATTTATGTTGTGTTTTTTTTTGCTCAGTTATTTTGACATATTATGTGTAATGTAAATTGTTGAATTATGAATGTAATTATGCAACTTATGTTGTACCTAAACTTCTGTGAGCTTGCTTACTTATATATATTTTATTATTATGTTTAAATTGTTATGCAAAACAAATAAAACGATGTTTGATGTTTATTATATTTGCTTCACCATTTATGACAGTTAAATTTCGAGATCCATGTGCAATTGGATTATTATAATGTTTAAAATGATAAAACTAATTGTAATCCTAAAATGTTTTAAAAACAGACAAATTTTAATAATTTGATTGAATTTTTTTAACGAAAGGACAACTTTATATATTTCATGTATTAGATGTTATAAACCGTATTTTTTTGTCTTGCATTAAAGTGCTTTTACAACACAAAGTGCCATTATTTCATGTACATGTATTTCTATGGTATGTTTATGCATCTGTCATGTAAGAGATTGCATTCTTGTGCATATGTAATGTATTAATATAATATAATGTTTTACATTTTGTGACTTGAATATTTGTTAAATATTTATATAAAAATAGTATTGTATATTATAATCTCATTTCAAGCCTGAAACAGCCAATAAAGTTGGACTGGCATTTGGCTAATCATCTGGCTTTTTGTCTAGCCAAATTTCATCAAACTAGAGTTTGCTTTGGTCAGGAATGGATTTATATTTTGCAGTTGTCAGTTACAAGTAGACGCATGTGCACAAAATGTGTGCACATTATACTGGTAAACAGCCTTGACTGACCTTGCATAGGAAAAGTGTGAGTAGGTAATGATTGCAACGATATGATAGAAATAATGTGAGATCAGCAAACATCGATTCAAATCCTACAAAAAAATCTTTATTTAATGATTTATATAATTAAGCTATTGATACATGCATTCTTTTCAAGAAAGAAACTACTGGATTAGTTTTAACGTTGTTTATTACATCTAATGCATATTTTATTTCTTTGGTTACAAAATATTTATTATAGAGCGTGTTTTACAACATAAGTTACCAGCATCTGAAGTTTATAGGATTGGAACGTTAGCTAGGCTAGTAGAGTTCCTTTCCTCATTCTTATTTCTTTAAAAAATGACTAAGTATTTTGGTTGATTTTTGTTATGTACATGGTTAACTATTTCATTATGACATTGTGAATGCACATGAATTAATATATTAACATGTTTCACAGTGAATAGATATCTGTTTATGTCATTTAATTTTTATTAAATGCTTCTCAAATCATGATTTAATGTATGCAGAATGGAATGTACATCCTGTTTATATGGTATTTTAATTTACAACATAACCTAAATTGTTATCCAGTTCATCGCCAGGATTACACCCATTAAGTGAACCACTTAATGATTGTGAACATGGACTTAAAGGGATCTTTTCACGCTTTGGTAAATTGACAAAATTGAAAAAAGTTGTTTCAGATTCGCAGATTTTCTTTTTAGTAATGATATTTGTGAGGAAACAGTAATACTGAACATTTACCATGGTCTAATATAGCCATTATATGCATCTTTTGACGATTTTAAAACCTAAAAATTATAAAGCGTTGCAACGCGAAACGATTGAATAATTTGGAGAGTTCTGTTTTTGTCGTTAAATTTTGTGAAACTACGAAGATTGCTTATATAAGGTATAAAATACGTCCAGTATGTGTACTTGGCGGAATAGCTAAGTAGGCCTGGGCGTTTTTACTTCAGGAGTCTGGCAGGACTCCAGGGGTCACTGGTTCGAAACCTGGACCGGGCAATGTTCTTTTCCTTTTTTAAATTTTATTCTTGATTTTTTACTGGAGCTGTTACGATCCAATGTTTACATTTATCGATATAAAGCATTTAATGAATAAGTTAAAAAATGCCAAAATCTGTGAAAAGGCCCCTTTAATATTCATTACATTTCTAGATTTTGATTTTTTTTGCATTAAATAGTGCTTTCTCAGAAGCTATTCTACACATTTCCATATTTAGAAATCTACTAGACACATGTTTTAGCGATATTTTCTAGAACAATCAAAATGTTGTTTATATATTATACGAAAATGAAAACATATATGGGCCTGTAATGTTTTTAAAACTACTTGAATGTTTAGTCTGTCATCACAGTTAACAACAAAAACTACGTAGTTGTTCATTTAGAACAGTTTTTTATTAACCTAATCATCATTTTTAGTCTGTATATGAGTCGCGTTCTGAGAAAACTGGGCATAATGCATGAAATCCGCACAGGCTAATCAGGGACCACACTTTCTGCCTAAATTGGATTTTGGTTAAGAAGAGACTACATTTAAAAGAAAAATGTCATAAAAGCGGAAAGTGTCGTCCCTGATTAGCCTGTGTGGATTGCACAGGCTAATCTGGGACGACACTTTACGCACAACAAGCAGTATTCCCAGTTTTTCTCAAAACGCGACTCATATATTGAAACTTGGAAATTAGATTTATGGGATTTAAGTCTATACTGTAATCTAATGCAGAAGAATGAGTTGGCCAATATAGGCCATGGTTAATATAAAATCTTTTTATCCAAGAAGTGGCTCACTTCTCTGTGCTTGCTCTTCCCTTTCTTAATCAATAATATTTACCATATGTTCTTACTATTACTTAAATCTATAAAAAAAATAACCAAATTGTTTAGTAGCATAATCTTAGCAGGTATTTTGTATTGTTGTAAAGCAAAGAACACCATAGATACTTAGCTCGGCGTTTTCGGAGAAAACCCGAGGAATTGTCATAGCCAGCTCGTCGTTTCGTCTGACGTCCGCGTCGTGCTAAAACCATAACATTTTGTTAAGGTTTTGAACGGTGCCTCTAAAATCAAATTGCTTCCACATACAACTTTGAAACTTCATATGTTGATGCACCTTGATGAGTTCTACAAGCCACACTCATTTTTTGTGTCACTAGGTCAAGGTCACTGTGACCTTTAAAAAAAAATTCTGACAAGCTTTCATTTATTCAAAAACTGCACCCGTAGCCGAGCGTGGCACCCATTATGCAGTGCTCTTGTTTAAGTCTTGCATTCATTTCAAGATCAAGTTTTAAAAAGCGTACACATTTATTAATATACATAATTGAATATATAAATAAATCATTGTTATCAAGCAACACAACTATCAAAATATTTCATATTTGTTTAAGATTGTTATATAAGTTGATTTTATCCATACTATATCATTAATAAAGGGACTGTCAACCACAAATGACGAAAAAAGAAAAGTTCTTAAATACCGTATTTTTTACAATTATAAGGTTATATTGATTAAAATAGCACTACTGGTATATAACATTATTTGAAAAAAAGTGTATACATTTTCATATTTCAGTATATTCGGTAATAAATTTTACTGGGTACAGGTATCAGGCAACTACCAGTTAAGTATAAATGACGCAAGTAAATTGATCATCATCGTAACGTGGTAAACCCAGGAATGCAAACTGTGCATGTGTTGTGAATTGTATATATTTTATATATAAAATGACCAATCGACTTGCATTATTTATAGTGTGTATATTGTTATGTCACCTTATTTTTGCGATGTACTTTCTATTTCACGTCGCGAAATTTTATTACGGAATATACTGAAAATATGAACTTTTTTCAAGTAATGTAATATACCAGTCGTGATATTTTAATCAATATACACTTATAATTGTAAACAAATGGTATTTTAGAACTTTTCTTTTTTCGTCATTCGTGGTTGATGGTCCCTTTAAGACTTTTTTTAAAATTTATATTCATTATGAGGCATTTTTAACTAAGCATTCAACATTAATAACCATGACTGTGAGCTTGTTGTTCATAAATTCTAACACCTGTGTGCCTTTAATACTGAGAGAATTTTAACATTCCATTCTTTTCTGTTCACATACTGATTACTGCCCCTTCATTGCTGTATGCAACACAAAGGAATACATATGCATGTGAGGTACATCAGAGGAGGTAATCACGTGATGATCTAAAGGCAATCAAGATGGCGACGTCAATGCCGAAACAGGTATTTTTCGCCGTTATATGCTTTATTACTTGTATTTAATTATTAAATGCCGCTCTGTTTCCAGCCATATCAGCAAGAAAGTGATTAGCGTTTATTTCGTAGTAAAATTCGCTCTAAATCTCGAGTTTACCAGGTAACAAATTTCTTAGCGGGAGCTGCTCGTCATGTTATTTATGATCTTTGCTGGGTTTCACTTGTGAAATAACTCTTTTGCATACGAACAGAGAAGTATTTGTATTTAAAATCCATAAACGACTATTCTTTGAATGTTTCTTACTGTGTTTGGTAAAGTGCAGATGTGTACGAATCATTTTTCAAGTAGTACGAACTTAAAAGGTTTTACGATCTAAAGGGGTCCCGCTTTTGAGATGATCACAAAGGGTTCCCGATTTTTTTGCCGATTTTGATGACTATCGAACATGATGAATATGGTAATTAATGATTTTTTTAACTTTGACCTTGAAGGATGATCTTGACCTTTAACCATTCAAAATGTGCAGCTCTATGAGATACACATGCATGCCAAATATCAAGTTGCTATCTTCAATATTGCAAAAGTTATGGCAAATGTTAAAGTTTTCGGACGCCCGGACGACGCGGACGGCGGACGAGCTGGCTATGACAATACCGCGGGTTTTCTTCGAAAACAGCCGAGCTAATTATCATGCTTATAGTTATAATGATAATTATTATAATGATGGCGATGATGTGATGAAACCGATACATATAAATTATACGTTATTTCAGATTCCCACCTGCGGGCCAATACGTCGGCGGGTGGCCACAACAGCTGTTGGAAGCCACTCTAGCTAATATAGATGCCAAGGCGTACCTGTATGGTCTCGTGCATGGTGGGACTTACAATGTTCGCGCGTTCAGCTCTTTGATCGGGGAGACGTTCTTTTCGGAACTAACCCTGAATGACAAAAGAGGTCACGGAACAGTATCATCAAAAGAATTCGGAGAATTCATCGGTAGATCTATCGAACAGCTGCAAGTGCGACTTGATCCCGAAAGGTACTTCAACGCCAATTAGACTCGACTAATATGAACATCGATTACGATAAGTAACGAGTTAACGTATGTCTGAATTTGTTTAGTATCCGACTGATAATAAGACTGTTGAATGCGGCAAAACAAACCAATAAACACATAATTAAATAATTCTTTTTTAAAACAAGATTATATTTTATGAACTGGTATTTTATATGTGTGATTTATTTGAAAGTATATGTATGATTATGTATAAACATATCAACATATATTTGCAGGACGTTTTGCTTCTGCACGTCCAAGAAAAAGGTTTACGATACAGTGGACGAGGCATTCGATGAGCAAGAGCTCGGCTGCAGTCTGATGAATGGCTCCTCTAGACCGGCAACCGATCTTTCAAATGCAATTTCGACAATGTAATTAAAACGTATTGCTTGTGGTATATAACAGACATAGTATATTAACAGTGGTAGCGTATCTTTTATTCTGTACTAAACGGTCATATGACGGCAGTCAGTTAAAATATTCACAATTTTTCTGGGTAAGCGTGTTTACCAGTACTAAGCGCATATTCTCATTACATAACGTAGAACTACTGAACATGCATGAGAGATGATTTACCGTAAAACGGCTTGATCTCGGGATGTATTGCCGAGCTGGATCAAACCCGCATCATTGACCTGTTGTCCAGCAGTCCATCAACTGAGCTAACCGGCCCGGACAATGCGAATTGTATAAAAAGGATTTAAATATACATTTTAATATATTTTGTTAAAGTAATGATTCTTCAGCCTACCAATACCGGTACATTAACATTGTTTATCTAAGCTTTCTGAAATATACTTACATGAGTAGACAATAATGTAAGTGTTGCATATGTCATTCATTTTATTTACCTCATAATTAATCCCTATTTTAACTTATAATGAATTAATCCCTATTTTAACTTATAATGACAGTGACCCCGCGTTCGATTTGCCTGGAAGGAAGCGATTGCCCGGGCGTAAAAGAATTGACCATGTCGCCACAGAAAGAAACGCTGTTCAGAAAGGGGCGCTTGGGTCGCGTTGGGAGAAGGCCGAACTAACTACAGCAAAATGCTACCAACCAAAAAAATGGGCATCGAGTAAAAATGGCTGTGCCAATATTTAGACTTTCCGGTGGAAAGCCTTTAAAAAAGTGTGCATTATTTTTGCACCGCCCTACATGTACAATGTTTCATTACACTATTCCATGTCCAATTGTCTCTGCAGTTTTATGTATATGTTAGGTTGATCATATTAACAAAAATAGTATTAGCCCCACATTGTAAAATGTGTTTACCAACTTTCATATCCAAATCTGTTTTTATTGTAAACACTAGTTAAGTACTTTATTATTTGGTATTTACCATCTTGGTTAAATTGAGGAGGTCAATTTAGAATGTCTCTGTATAAACTACGAACGATTGTACTTTCTGATAATAACTGTAGTATGTCTGCTTAAAGTGTTAAATAATTATGAATTTGATAGGTTTGTTTAGAACTGTCAAACACATCTTCAATGTTGTTCTTCTATCCGCCAAAAAAATGAAACGTCCATAATACCTTCTCCCTTTGGTAAATGATGTGCTTGTTTTAACTTATAACTTCGTGGTTATACTTCACCTGATATTAACAAAACTTATTCACATGTGATATTTTTATTTCAAAGAAGACAGGAATAACATCGAACCATTTACTTCAAATTTGTGTACGTGTTAAGTTTTAAAGCAGTGTAAATTAGCATTCACCTTATCTTTATTAATTTTATTAATTGTGTCCTTTGCTAAATTATAAATATGTATAAGTATATTCAATAATGCATATTATCAGCCTGTGTTAGTTATATATCAGGAAAAAAGTCAGTATGTTTATTATTTCAATTCGTTTCTTTAATCACAACATATTATCATATATTTCAAATAACATGATATAAAACGGGTAGTATTTCAGAAACATGTAACATAATATAATTCTCAATAACAAACTGACAAGAAGTTTTTTAAACATCCGACATAGTATTGTAAATGTTTTTGTAATACGACCCCAAACAATATTTGAGTATTATTGGTTGTCAATTGCACAATATAACAGTAAATCACAGTTTCAAATCACATAAATCAATATATAAATGAGATTAACTTTAAATCACAGCTTTAAATCACATAAATCAATATATACGAGATCAACTATAAATCACGGTTTTCAATAACATTAAACAATATATATAATATCGATTAATGTAGAGGCAGTTTACATTAATTAACATAAAATGAAGAAACATAGCTTGTACTGTCTAGACACATTATATGTTTATTGTTTTGTTGATTTTTTATGCCTGTAAAGGTTTGTGGCGTGTCGGTATTCTTTACCGCAATGGCAGGCATGCGCTGCACGACCCTCGTGCTGACTAGCAGTGTGATCCTGGAGACCCTGCTTTAACCTGTAATTCGCACCACACGTGTCGCAAGTAAAGTTTTCGGAATTTGCGTTGTGCACAACAGCCATGTGTTTTGTTACCTGTTGTCGGGTCGCAAAGAGTTTCCCACACTGGAAACATGCCTCGCGAGCAGCCTCTCCGTGAATATGATTTCTGTTAAAACAATAATATAGAGCGTTAGATGTGACGTGTTAGATATAGTCAGATTTTCAACAAGTCGCTTATTTAGCTTGTGCGCCAGCTATTTACATTTGTTACAACTGTTTGCTTGGAATTCACTAGTCGCCAAATGCGCGATCGCTCCGCCCACTAAGTTGTGTTTTCATAAAACGCTTATTCCATTACTCCGAGAGTCTTTGTTTGTCGGACCATGTGGTCGCAATAAACGAAATCTGATTGATTATTATATGAACTTGATTGACAGCTGGCGAGTGGCCAATACCACTCACTGTACTCAAATGTGGCGTGTTCTGAGAAAACTGGGCAAAATGCTTGAGCGTAAAGTGTCATCCCAGATAATCCGGGACGACACTTTCCGCCTAAACTGAATTTTCGCAAAGAAGAGACATCATTTAAACCGAAAATTCCATAAAAGCGGAAATTGTCGTCCCTGATTAGCCTGTGCGGACTGCACAGGCTAATCTGGGATGACAATTTACGCACAAGCATTTTGCCCAGTTTTCTCAGAACACGCCACAAATAATAATCGATTATGAAATATGAATGTAAAACCCACAAGTTTATAGACATTTAACAACGAAAAAAATATCGATATTCATCGTACAATATATTCCCAAGAGGTACACGTAATACTATTTATAGAGTTGGTAGCAACTTGTCTTATGTATAAAAACACACCAACACATCAAGAGCTATTTCACAAGATGGTTTTAAATACCTGTGCATTTTTAGTTTATCCTTGTCAAAAAACATCTTCCCGCAACATCGGTATGGGGCTTGTCCTTTGTGTTGTCTCATATGGCGTCTGTGGCCACTCCTGGACTGAAACTGTCGGCCACACTCAGTACAAAGACGCATCGATTCCATATTCACCTGAAAATTTCGGTTTGATATTTGAAAACACATTTTGTTCATTATTCATTTACGCGTTTGCATGCTAATATTACATGAAAAGTTGTAGCAACACATAGCAAGAGGAATCAACAACTATGGGTGACATTTCAATGTTGCCATACTTTACGTCTTATACGTATGCCTAAATACCCACACATTTACACAAATACACACTCGCATATAAAGCTGCAACCTGTGTGATTACCGTGACGTACATGAGCTCATCAAAGATAAGTATCAAATGAGGATTCCAGTTTTCCTATTAGCGGGAACCCTTTGTGATCATCTCAAAAGCGGGACCCATTTAGATCATACACAATTTTGGTTCATAAAACTGTTTAAGACAAATTTTAGATGTCTTCTTTATACAAGACCGCTGTATAAACATCAAACGAATACTCGGTTACAGATTTTAAATATAAATATGTCTCTTTTTGTATGCGGGAGAGTTATTCAATAAGTGAAACCCAGCAAAGATCACAAATTACTTGGCGAACAGCTCCCGCTAAGAAATTTGTTACCTGGTAAACTCGAGATTTAGAGCGAATTTTACTACGAAATAAACGCTAATCACTTTCTTGCTGATATGGCTGGAAACAGAGCGGCATTTAATAATTAAATACAAGTAATAAAGGGTATAAAACGGCGAAAAATACCTGTTTCGGCATTGACGTCGCCATCTTGATTGCCTTTAGATCATCACGTGATTACCTCCTCTGGTACATGTGATTGTAAAATTCAAGGATCATTATTTTAACAAAATGTAAACTATACAAATTGACTCTAATTTATCAAAGGTGTGATCGTATATATTAAGATTAATGTTTACATTTCAATGGTTACAATTCTATGGGAAAACTTTTAAGTGAAAGTAATTAGTGTACAGTATAAATGTTATGGGGAGGATCCTTTAAAAAAAAGATCATTAGGCAGTGTTTAAACTTAATTGTAAGGATCAGGTACAAAGCTTGTTAGTAGAAGTGTTATGGCTTCTTATGTATTATGGTATCAAGTTATCAATTGCAAATGCATGTGTATCCATTTAATGCGTGTGATTATCCATGTGAACTGATTGCTGCTTTGCGGCAATATTGTGGACGATTCAATGAAAATAAACAAAAAGTCCGCACATGCTAATCAGGGACGATACTTTCCACTTTTATTTAATTATTTGTTTATAAGAATTCTTTAAACCAAAATCCAGTTTGAGCGGAAAGTGTCATCCAGTATTTGCCTGTGCAGACTAGGACAAAACTTCATGAACATGCATGTAGCCCAGTTTTTCTAGAACAAGGCTCAATGTATAATGAAGAACCCAAGTATTTTTCCTTCATATGTATTGACAAAGCTCAAGAAACCTGTTGAATGGGCAGCAGTTATCTTTCCTTTGGATTACATAATTATATCAATTTATATGGTGGTCATGAATAGTTTTGAGTGTGGAGTATTTAAATGAGCTCAGTTCTATACTGGTTAGTTAAACTAACATATGCTTTGATCCATCTGCATATTTTACTAGGTTATGGTGTTGTGTTAGAAATCTGTCTATTTAAGCGATTGGAAATGGATGTGCATTAATTTATTGTTTTCCGTTAAAGTATTTAAATCAACATCTCAGTTTATTGTGATCATGTAAGAAATCTATGCAATAAACGTGGCCATCATTTATTTGTGTTTCGTTGTTGTACATGCAGCAGGCTGTGCACCAGAACATCGATGTATAACCTAATATTCCAGTTTTTAATTTATATTGACGTTCTGTTAATATGATACTTGCCATAATTTCTAGTGATTTTTTTAGCTCGGCTGTTATCGGAGAAAACCCGAGGTATTGTCATTGCCAGCTCGTCCGCCGTCCGTGTCGTGCTAAAACCTGAACAAAAATCTCTAAAATCAAAGCGCTTCCACCTACAACTTTGAAACTTCATATGTAGCTACACCTTGATGAGTACTGCACGCCATACCCTTTTTGGGCGTCACTAGGTCAAAGGTCAAGGTCACTGTGACCTCTAACGAAAAAAAAATAAACTGCACCCGCCGCCGAGCGTTGGCACCCGCTATGTGGTGCTCTTTTTTATCTTTAGATTGATCATTTTTGAAAAAAAACTTAATCCAAATGAAAATCTGATATGTCCTTTGTTGTATGCATGCCAATTACGAAATCAAAATGTATTAACACATTGATCGTCTACAAGATGCTGTGGTTACGAGTGTAGACATTGTGGTTGGGCCAAACTATTAATGTTAAAAATGTGCCGACACATGAACTGGTCACCCATCATTTACACTGAAATTGTGACCGTGGAATTTGACCGAATATGGAACATGTGCGTGTTACATTGAAATAGTCATAGGGAATAATACAAAGTATACTTTTGAATGTTAAAATACTGGCATTCTGAAGGAACGAAATACAAATACTAGTACTTTGCTTTTGTCCACGTTACCTTCACCTTTGCTGTGCTTATCTGACGCTTAAGTATATCCATACATACCGGTATTACAACTTGCCCAGCATGAAGCACAATGTGAAAGAACAGACAATTTTATAAGGCTATTTTCATGTATTTTTTCAAAATTCAATTAAATTAAATGATCGGGTAAATTTATTGCAATACAGGAATACAACAACGCAAAACCATCGAAAAATATTTAAATTTATTGAGTTGCCAAAGCAAAGAATGGGGTTTTGTCATTTTTATGTTTTAGATAGATTTCATTTTTTGAGTGGGCCACAGGTATGTGTGTTACCAATAATTTACAATATTGAAACACACGGCTGTACGTTTAGTTAGTTTCTCAACTGTAGAAACTAAGCAGAATATCAAACAGTTTGGATCCTGATGAGACGCCACATTCTGTGTGAGTTGTGGTTAATTAAATTTATTTAATGTGTAACATGTGTTACATGGTAAGTTTTTACAGACATATTAAGGTTCAAATCAGAACTATATGTTGCGTACATAAAATCGATCTATTTGTTGTTTGTTTTCATCCTTAATTGTGTTCTTTCATTAAATTTAATTTATTCTTAAAGAATTTACATTTTTGATATTTTTAATCTAAAATGATGTGCTAAGCAGAGAGATCTTTGTGGTAACCACATACCGAGCTCGTAGATGATGTTCTACTCCAGAGTTCGTTTTACTAAAACAATTAATAATAACAACAATATATTAGTTCCTAAAATGCATTTCCTTGAACGTTAACGTTGTATTCAGATATAATTTGTAACATTATAGTTGATATAGTGCATGATTATCAATAAAATCGATGATTATGTTCACCGTCTCTATATATGCGCTTATAGGTTACGTATGCGCAAATAATTTCCTTTTTTGTTATATATTGAGATCGCAATCTTTGATCTCAAATTTCACCATGACCGAGCGTATAGTCAACATATCACTATACATGACTGGAAAGGTGGTTTCATAAGCTTACACAAAATTGCATTAGAAAAAAATCTATATGTTTTAACTCAAAATAATTATCTTAGAACATATGCACCGGTTTTGACCCAATCTCTTGCACGACGGTTACATTACATTCATCTCTGTGTTGGGCTCAGAACGGACTATTGTTATGAAAGCGTCTCATTCATGTCATGATCATACCAAGCGTTCATCATTGAGGTTACAGTATACTAAACAATCTCTTGCACGACGGTTAAATTGCATTCACTGCATTAAAGAAAACCATCTCATACCATGATATCTTATATCAGTCTTAATTCATTATTATAAAACTGATATGGCTTTTTGATGTTAAGAAACCAACATACATACACACGTCGAAGCAATTCCTAACGTCACTCAATAAACATTATGATCAATTATTTACATATGTAAAGTGCGTGGAATGATTCCATCTGCGTAAATGGGCAATAAAATAGTTCCAAAGAGACACCGACACCGGCACGGCCATCTTGTATGCAAACACCATGCCCTACTATTGAGGCTGGCAACCACCAACGTACAAAGAAATGCACAAATCAGGCCTTTTTCCCTGTGACATACACATCTACCCTTAAAATGATACCAAAAGTATCATTTGAAATGCATTTTTTAAATCTTATGCACCAGGACCTGCATCATATGTGCTTAGTAGCAAACTGACTGCATGTAACCCCCCCCCCCCCCCAAATTCCACTTCCTTTTAGGATAATGTAACTTTATCTTTTTGCCAACCAATGGGCGGAGTCTCAACTTTGCAGGTACGCGTGTACTCGTTGGCTGAGACTGAATATGGGCGCCATTTTGTTATTACGTAACGCGTTAACAAGTTGTATTTTAATGTTTGTCACAACACGAATAATGGTGTAAAAGGTGATGTGTACCGCGTGGATCAAAAGAAAAACATGTTGTATTGCTATTATGATTACAAAGTTATTTTTATCATACAAGTTTGTGTTGCAATTTTTATAAAAGCAGACAATGCATGGATGTTAACTGTCATCTTATGACAGCATTATAATGAGTGCAAAATTAAATAAGCCAATTTCATTTATTAAGTTCATTAAATGTGGTGGTTTCTTGACAAAAAAATAGGTCACTAAAGTGCCTGTACTGGCGCAAATCATCATGCCATCAAGGCTGGAAGTTGCACCAAGTTGGCAGATTTTGGTGTATTACCAACTTACAGCTGCCATATATCAAGCTGGTGTAATACAATAGTCGGTCTTGTTTGTTTCTGTAGTCATGTTATCAGTGACCTACTGTTATAAATTTCATCTGCACAGACAGTAATAAAACAAGAAGATTATCTTTCTGCAGTAATCAATTTAACAGAATATCCAACATACTGCACCAGCAGGAGAGTATTGACAACTCGATTTGAAATTAAAAGCAAAATAAATATATTTTGACAAGGTATTTGTTCTTTATGATATAAATTCAGCTCGCTCGTGGATAGTTTACAACAATAAAATTTCGTCACATTTATAGAAATCACGGCTTGTTGTTAAGACAAATTATATACACATATATCATATAACAGAAATAAGATAATTTTCACTTTTAAGTAAATGACGACAACAACGAGATCAATATGCATAAATACAAAATCGTTTGAAGGGTCAACATCGGTTTTCAACGAAATGGCCCTGTCCGGATAAAAGCGAAAGAAATTAAACAGATATTCTAGACAATTCTAGTTTAAATGACGCGACATTTACTTAAGATTAATTCATTTCAAATCAACATTATTTGTTTTGACTACGTTGTTGAAGTATTAAATTTGAATGGTTAGTTTAGACTTGCAATCGAACATCGGGCAATTTCTGGTAAGAATTGTATCTGTTCATCATGAGTCATTTATAATTGTCTGATTAAATCATAATTCAATACTTTAAACAATCAAGATACGCCGTCATGTGTTTGTACTAAAAAAACCTTCGCTATATACGTCGATCTTTAATATGACAACAGCTGATATCGATTCTTTTGTTATGAACTCAAGCAAGTGGTGTTTGAATACGTCATTCCGGTTTGAATAAAATGTCGACTCGATCGCGAAGTGCGAACATTCGGCATAGTTATCGGCTGTAAACTCGCTGAATACTTTGGTTTTAAACGAATAATTGCATGGATGTGATTTAAAACATTATAATCTCACATAAAATTGGTATATGTGGTTTTTAAAACCGCTGCCGGCGAGCTTTAAGCTTGGATACGGAATCAGGAACAATTCCTTATTCGAATAAGGAACTAGGAAAAAGGAACTAACTTACGCTCCATAATTCGTATGCCGATTTGTTGCGTTTGAGATTGTCTGACACAGCGTGGAAGCTTATGAGTTGCATCAAACTTGAGTGACATTGAAACATATATATTTATTGCATTGGTTAAGCATAATTAATCATGGTACACTTAATAGTGATGTGATGTCGTCATACAAACTAATGATAACCTCTCATAATTGGTCAGTCAGATATATTCGATTGTGCAAATAATATCGATGTGGTACGGAATGGCATGATTACCATTGTTGTGTCGTACATAATTGTTCCGCTTTGTAGATCAACTTAAATATATATGTTTTAAGTTAAATTAAAGACCGTGATGTCCGTAAACGAAATACCCAAACTCCCAAAGTGCATAACGTATATTTGAGCAAACCCATTCGATTGTGTGTTTTTTTCCTTCGTCAAGCCTATAACCAGATGACAGAAAATTATATCTAAGCTTTGCGGTTAATCGTACAAGGGTTTACAATTAATAGTTTGTAAAATATAACAATGCGTTTTTATTTGTAAATTGAAATATAAGCAAATAATTGGTCGACTCGAGTATTTATTTTCAACTGCAATTTGCAAACGTTTTTCGGTAGATGTTTTTTATCAATGCTATTTTACTAGTTAAATTTTGTGAAAAGCTTATGTTGTTTCCACATTTTTTTTGCATTCATTAAATTCAGGATAAAAACGATATTCAGCTTCCATAGCCCAAGAGTAGAATCAGCACGGTGACCGGACGGTGTACGTGCATGTTTTTTTTCAACTGCTATGTGGTTGGTTTGCAAACCTTTTGCGGTCTTATTTTAATTGTGTAGTACAATATCTACTCAATTTTGATAATTGTAGACCCACAGAACATCAACATGGTCAGCTTAAAAGATTCGTCGATTGCTTCTGTTTAGTCCGCACCATTTTTGCTGGTAAGGCAGTCGTTAAACTAATGAGTAGTTAAATGGAAATGAAATGGAATTTAAATTATGTAACTATGAAGTTAATCGGCCCCATAATCTTAAATATTTAAATAACGAATGGCCAAATGTTAATTCTTAACTCGGATCTTCTTTAAACCAGTTTAAACCACAGCGCTGTGCCAAGGTGATAATCAAAGTTGAATCATATCAGTTGTTTCTTGTGAATGAGTGTCAATCTAGTATATGTGTGCTGTTTCGCACAGGTTTCACTTGGTTCCCTGCTATAAATAGCTGAATTGTATGATAAACCGAGGCTTCTCTACAGCTGCTGCAGCTACATGTTGACTTTGTTTCTTGGTATATGTGTACGTTGTTCAACATATGCTTCAGCATGGCTTGCCGAAAACAACAGATTTCTCTTTTGGACCTTGTACTTTCTAATGATGTTTTTAAAGAACTCCTTAATTCACCGATATCGCAAGCAAGAAACTGGTATATGACGGCTTTAATTGATGATTGTGGTTTTCACAAACATAAAAAAGAGACATTGCCTTTGAAATATATTTGAGAACAGTCATATCAATCATACCTCTGTTGTTTTAATAATATATATGCTTTGATAAAATGACGTTTGCAAAATAGGTTTCACACTTTTTTTCGAGTTTTCCTTTTTGTATTATACTTAAGCAAACGAATAAGTAATAAAACATCAGTTATCAGTTTATGGTGTATGCTAAGGCGGTTAGATCAATTGTAGATGCTAAACTTATCATATTTTGGGAATAAATACTTATGTCAGTATTAAATAAATAAGCAAATATTTGAAGAACATTAGATGTCGTTTAATGTTTTCTTCCAAGATAAGAGATATCCAATGCCATTATAAATTAGCGTCCTTGGGCAAGGCGCTGGAGCCTGAAATAAATTAAACCACCAAAGTTTAGCAGAATATGTCATTAATATAAATCGATAATATAAATCGAAGGAGTAGAACTCTGGGGTAAAAATGCCAATATTTGCTTTATAGATCTATCAACTAAGATTCGGATGCGAAATAATAATACATGATAACATTAGCGTTAAATAGACAATCATCCGAATAGCAAACAATAATCATGTAATGATAAAATGTTCATTCGAAAGGTATTTTTTTCCAGACAATATTATAGATTTCCACATGAAATGCAAACTATATCATTATGGTACCTTCGGTATTGAGTCTTATTGATTAGTGGATATTTTATCAACAGTATATGTGACCGTAGAAAATCGGTGACCATCATTTTACAATTGATAATAATAAAACAGATATGGCAACAGTTATAGTGAACTCACTCTTTGCATGCTGGGCCGCAGAACAATGGAGCGACTAGACTACCGCCTGGGAATGCAGAAAGGCAGCTCGGACAGTCGGCCTGACATGCAGCCTCAGTGGTGTCGGAGCCAAGGCAAGACTGCAGATGTTTCGTGACGTCGATTACTAGAGGGTAGATGGTAAAAAGTTGCCGGTAATTGTTACTTATGACAATTTTGTAAACTTTAATTGACAAGTATGGAACAGTATAGAACAAACTTCTTATATTTTAACACAAAAAGTATATCAAGAGAAAACAATTGCTAATGATTGAAATAAACAGGACTACATGATTATTTTTAGAAAAAGTCAAATGTTGATAAAAGTGACGGAAAGTACTTATAGTAAGACTGGAAACTTCCGGAGATGAATCTCTCCTCGATGCTGGCACAGTAGACCATTGGCAACAAAACGAGCAGGTACACGGCGAACTTCATCTTGATATCTGAATTAAAAAAATAATGATACACTTTTATGCTCTCCGGTCGTTTATAGAGAAATATCAGTGAATTAAAACTGATAATTTCACTGTTACAAACAGTGAAATTTAAAAGTGAAAATTAATTAATAATTTTCACTGTGAAATGACTTAATTTTTTGACTAAATGACGTCATTATCCCAGCGAAATTCTTTAGTTTAACTCTTTAAAAATGTATATAAACGGCGAAAAAAAAGCATAAATTAAAAATAAAATTTGTTGGATTCGGTGGAATATCGATATTTTAAATATATATTTTTTTATGATCACTCGTGAATTTAAGTCGATCATCCATTGAATCCAACAAATATCCTCTATATAAAACGCATTCATCAATGAGACTGGTTAAGTATGTAAATGTGAATAACTGATTAGACGGAGAGTGCAGTGCGACCATTCGGGCTTTAGTTGTGGAAAGGATAAATCGGTCTTTGGGGACAAACATCTTTTTCGTGCAAGCTACGAGTCAGTAAATCGAAGTTTGATTGCGCTTTTCTCGAAGAGCAGCCATCCGCCCTGCTTTAAATGAATGCTTCTATCAGTTTCTGGATGAAAAGAAAAAAATTGGACTCAAAAACCTTGAACAGCTTTTGCAATCGAATAATTCCACATATCGGGTTATTATCGTTATGGCAGCATTGTTGATTGTATTATGGTCTGGTTAAGTTCTGATTGCAAATTGGAGGCGCAAGTTTTCAGTAGTTTCCAAATGTTTAACGACTTAAATCAAACTGTGGGCATTTCTCTTTTATAAATATGTTGAGCAATTTAAGTATCAATATAAAACTCGTAAACTAAATTTCAACTTAAACATTGCAGCTCTATAATATGCGTTGATTGAAGAAAATGTACTGAACTTGCTTTGTTCTTTGGTAAACAGACATACAGATAATTTGATTCCCTTTTTAAGCCAGGTAAATCCTGGTTTTTACGAAAAATGTTCAAAGCGTAATATATAATTACGTGTTGTAAACAAGAGTTGTGGGATATTAATTATATTAAAACGGGTAATCTGATACAAAATTAAATATAGTGTTAAACTGAAATAACTATCCCTTTTTCTTGCATACATTCTTTTTATATTATAACCGTGTTTATTATTTACTCTTATTGACGACATGTTTTAATATGATATATAACGATTATTTTGCGTAGATTTTACAAAAAAAGAGATAAAATACACTCATATTTACTAGTCAGCATAAAAACGCATATATGTGTGTTGCATAATGTGTAAGTGAAATAACAAACAAACGATTATGATGTATCTTGATGAAGAAATCAACAAAACTATAAATATATACCCTAAGAGATGTATCTGCTATTACACTTATTTCCGCTGAATGTATACAATATGCTCGGTTTAGAAAGCTTTGAAAGTCGCGATTATTTTTGCAATCACTCTTATTATTAAACACCGTTTTCATATCTTTTATCACATGCAATACGCTGTTTCCCATGTAATATAACCATTATGAATATTTTTTATCCCATTTTCACCGCGACATTGACGGTATAACACGTTGTGGAATATACTTGCCTGTCTTCAACACTGTGGAATATACCTGTCGCGTGCACAGACTACTTTTCAAATGACGTCATGCGATATGCGCTAAAATAGGTCGATATTGTTTGGTTCATTGATCGAATTTTAAGGTCACCCATTGGAAGAAAATATTTTAAAGAAAAAAATATATATAACATATTCAATAAAAGAAATGTTGAAATAAAATATAAAATTACACGATTTTTGTTTTGTTATTTTTTTATTTATATTTACTTTACCGCTGAATGATTTTTCATAACAAACTAAGTCGAGAAAACTTAAGCTTCACAATTAGACGACCTTGAACCTTTAAATCTAGTCATATGACATAATTTTTCGCCATCCGTATAATGAATCAGCTGATTGATGGCGTCATAAAATGACATACTTATTGCGTCATTTTCCCTATTTTTTTTGACGATTTATTATAAACGCGACTTATTTCACATGTTTTCTACATGTACTGTATATCGACATATCTGAATTGTCAATTGCTATTATTTTCCTTTTTTCGTGTAATATGCATTGTTTATAATCTATGCATATACTTTTGACATTTAACTAAAAAATTAAGAATTTACAGCAAGCCATACACATATCGCACAATTCATAAATAATCTGCAATGTTTGCTTTCCTATTTAATTCACGTTAGGCATAGAGCTGTGTAAAGTATAAGATGGTAAAAATAGCACCACACTGGAATTGGGAACGTCCCATTTTGTACACGGGTATTATCTACTCATTTATCTGTTGTGTATTGGAATGTTTTCCATTCTTTGTGTATTTATATATTAAATTATTTTCTTGTACAATAGGGGCATTTACCATAGATAAATAAAACATTGTGCAAGTTTAAACATAATTATGTTTGTATGCAGATTTCTGCAAATGCAACCGAGTTTACCAACGGCTATTATTAGATAAACTACTCCGGTTCATTTGAACAGCAGTAATGTAGAGTACATGACGTAGAGTGTGAAGAAGAAGAAAGTTTATTGAGTTCATAAACTCATCATAGGCGCTCGATATCAATGACAATGTTTATTTTTTATTTATTTATTTTTTAGTTACCACTTGTTTATTATAATGCATTCACATACTAAATTAATAAAACTCTTCCGACAAAACGTCTTCTTAAAAAAAGATTGTTCGACTATGTATGTTTAGATATTGACAAGGTTAATCACTCGCCATTTTCTAAAGCAACGGATGTGCGTCATTATGCATAATTAAATCGCTGTCACCCCGCTCGCTTATTAAAATGCGCGCACAGGCCGGGAACCTCGCTCATTATACACATTACAGCCACTAAGCGCCGGATTTGATTTTTGACGTGCTGATTTTTTAATATCTGGAAATCACCATGGCAGACGAAATCAAGTTAAAAAATTGGTAAGGAATGATTCATGTGTATGCAATTTACAATAAATTTTGTTGATTGCCCCATTAATTGAGTGAAACAATAGTTACAAGGATTTATCACATCGTCTGTGTATGTTTCTGTTAAAACTGAAAGTAGATGGAGAAAGAGCGAGTTTCCCGGCCTGTGCGCATTTCAATAAGCGAGCGGGGTGACAGCGCTTTAATTACGCATAATGACGCACTTCCGTTGCTTTAGAAAATGGCGAGTGATTTACCTTGTCAATATCTATGTACATAGTCGAACTATCTTTTTTTTAAGAAGACGTTTTGTCGGAAGCTTTTTATTAATTTAGTATGTGTATGCATTATAATAAACAACGGGTAACTAAAAAACAAATAAATAAATAAATAAAAAAAATTGTCATTGACATCAAGCGCCTATGAAACTCATTTGAATATAGTGATAGGGTGGCATAAGGGTCTTTATTTAACTATGCTAAAATAATTATTAAAGACCCTAGATGCAAAATATTCAATTATTGAGTTAAATGGATTATTAGATGGATTTTAAAGCATAATTAAAGGTAAGATACTAGTTCCAACGTGTTTTGGTTTTTGTTTGTACTTTTGTCGTTCCCGGTTCTCGGGGATATGATTTTAACATGGGCGCCACTGATGCATCGGATCACACACGGCATACCCATAACATTATATAAAAAAAACACGTTCTGCGCGTCCTTAAATTCGTCGTCCGAAGTCGGAAAACGTATTGCCCTGTATATTTAGTCAAATAAAGTGTCAGTCGCTGCAATTGTCTGTTTACTCGTCAAAATTGTCAAGAAACTTCAGCGTACAGTTTATATAGTATTGACAGACCTGTACAAAGTCGCGCCAGTCAAAAATCATAAAAAGCGACATTTAAAGTTATGGTAGCCAGAACTAGGTCGTCGATGGTGCGACATCATTTTGTCAGGAGCAATCGCCGCCATATTGGATTTTGATCATTTTCTTTCGAAAATAAAATGAATTATAGTAAAGTAAAATCTTTTTTTCGCGGTCGTAATGTGATTATTGTGTAACAATTCGCATACTGCGTAAAATTGAATCGATGCATATGGTGATATTTTTACTTGTTTTACAATTTGTGTGTGAATTTTTTAAAGACCATTTTGCGTACCAGAACAAATACATGTTTATCACTACGCATGGTTACATGGTTTAAGACTGAATTAAAATTATTGTTAAGGTTATTATATCTATTTATGTTAAACGCCACGTTGAAAAAAATCAAATGGGATAAAAAGAATACTAGGATTAGCGTTGAATACAGAGAAGTTTATGTTGCTCGGCTCGAACACCGAAAGTACTCGCCAAGGCTCGCGCTCCCGGCGTTCTAAGCATCGCAACATAAATTTCTCTGTATTCAACGCTAACCTAGTTTTTTCTATATCTTACACATGCGTGATTTACTTATTATCCGTTTTGATTGGCTTAGTTTTCGTGCGATTGACCAATCGCATTTGATATTTTGCTGAAATGTCGTTACAACGTCACATGACGTCACGAAATGTAAACACCTTTCGGGATTTATCATTATGTTTGCTTAAATATTTATTTAATTTGCTGATTTAAAAGCATGTGGTGAAAAGATCTGTTTAATGTCTAATGTTTGCAATTTTTTAAAAAGTATCCATATTTAAATAATCTATTTAAGGTTAGCATTTACCTTGTGGTGGTCCGAGATTACTTAATCATTAAGTCAAAAGAATGACCCTTTTATATACACACGGCTCGCCAAGCCAAGTAATGAAGACATCTCCGTTTTTGGCAAAACGAAAGATAAGACTCGATAGTGAAGGTCATTAGCGTGTGAGCCGTAGTCATGATTTCGACGGATTTGTCTTCGCTAAATATCGCCGTAAATCTGGAACGCTTGTTGGTTGAAACATCGGCATATAATACACCAAAGAATCTGAAAATTGGACGCATTTTATTTAAGACCCATACATAATAAGGATGTGACTGAAATCATCCCTCAAGTTGGCTATCTTAAGAACCCCGGCAATGAGCAAATGGGTGCACATATATAAACACTATAAACAGTGAATTACTTCAAAATTGTATTGTGAGCTATTTAAACATTACCGAAGTATTTATGATAATTTATCATATAAAACCATATAAATAAACTAAAAAACCATGATAGTGATCATTTCAATATCAAACTCAATCAATTTAGCCTGTTGTGGAGTTTGTTGTGCCAAAAAATTGTAAACCGGCGATAGGTCAGTTTAAATAGAAAATCAATCATCTCTCTTTTACTACTATTTCCTTTAATTTCTCGTTAAAAGTTTGACAACACGGTGTCAAATATAATATCAAAATACTGATAGTACTGGTGTGACGATGCTTTTGAAGAGGATGGATATAAAGCATCAATTTAAGTTTATCTACATCACCACAATTGTGTATGTGTGTACGAAAATTTGGGTACGAAAACAAAATGGGTACGACAATTTTGGGTACGAAAATATTATGCTCAAAATGTTGGGTACGAAAAACAAATTGGGTACAAAAAAAATTTGGGAACGAAAATAAATGGGTACGAAAAAAAAATTGGGTACGAACAAAGTTGGGTTCGAAAACAAATTGGGTACGAAAAATTTTGGGTACGAAAAAAATTGGGGGTACGGGGAAGTAGTACCCGAGGGTACTTTACCCATTTACATTCTATCAAATCTTAAAATAACTTCATTTTGGGTTTTCTCATCGTCACAGCGATTGAAGTGCCACCTGACAGTTGCGTGTCTGGTTCCTGTCCCGAACCTCTCGATAAATTTGAAAGAGGACAGGAACCAAGCTTCCTTCACCTTTATAAATGATAATAAGCGAGGTATGCCGATTGAGAAAATCTAGCTAACTCAATCTTCGTCAAGCATCGTCAGTAACGTCATTTAAAACCTTGTATTGACGACGGGATGGACGTTCGTAAAGTATTGTACAATTGTTGTTATGAAGCGGGCCCACTTTCTTTCTTCAGTTTAGGATGTGACCCAGTTAGATGTGAAAAAATCGTGCGTGGCATTAACTTGCTTTAATATATTGACCAAGATTTAAATCAAATATAAGTGATCTTATTAGGTGTTATTATGACACACTTTATATTGGTGTGTGTTTATAAAGGGTTCGAAAAAATGTACACCATTTGTCTTATATACGGGACACGATATAAGGTTGATAATAACCATATGACAACAAGTTGCAGAACGTAAGCAGTTACACAACTCGTATGCTTTTTAACAATGGTAATATATTTAGAGTGATTTCCATGGAACGCCATAGCTGCCTTAAAATGAAAGCGTATATTTCATTACTATATATATAATTATATGATGTTTAATATATATAATATGATGTTACTTTCGCATTACACGTTGTTAATTAACGATAGTATGAGGATATTTTACCATTATATGATTCTCACGGTCCATTATATGATTATTTTTGTCCATTATATGCTGCTCATTATCCATTATATGATGCGCATAGTCCATTATATGATGCTCACTCTCCATAATATGTTGCTCATTGTCCATTATACGATGCTCATTGTCCATTATTTGATGCGCATAGTCCATTATATGTTGCTCATTGTCCATTATATGCTGCTCATTGTCCATTATATGATGCGCATAGTCCATTATATGATGCTCACTCTCCATAATATGTTGCTCATTGTCCATTATATGATGCTCACTCTCAATTATATGTTGCTCACTCTCCATCATATGATGCTCATTTTCCATTATATGATTCTTATTGTCCATTATATGACGCTCATTGCCCATTATATGATGTTCATAGTCCATTATATGCTGCTCACTCTCAATTATATGATGTTCACTCTCTATCATATGATGCTCACTCTCAATTATATGATGCTCACTCTCAATTATAAGATGCGCACTTTTAATTTTACGATGCTCACTCTCAATTATACGATGCTCATCGTCCATTCTATGATGCTCGCTCTCCATTTTATGATGCTCATTGTTCATTATACGATGGTCACGCACTCACGGTCCATTATATTATGCCGAATGTCCATTATATGAGTATCATTGCCCATTATATGATGCTCACTGTCCATAATATGATGCTCATTGTTCAATGTATGACTAATTATGATGTCTGGTCCATTTGCTATATTCTGGTGCTAGTTCTTTATTATATGCTCATTATTTATTTTTATGCAATTCTCAGATTCTATTTTAGGATGACAAATATTAAACAATGATTGGAGGACTGGAGGCTATTTAAATTTCCATGTTGATGAATTGTTATTGTTAAGGCTAAATTGTTCATGGTGATGTGAAAGTTTTAATCGATAGGATAGATACATGCGGCTGACCGATTTCAATGTCTGACACGTTTGTCAACGATTCAAACTCGATTCCCTGGCCAACAAAAAATGCTAACAGTGCATGGAGGCCAATTTCTTTTTTCGACCGTTTTGCGGACGGCCATACTTCTTTAGTGAGCTAATATATAATGAAAAGTGAGCACCATATAATGTTCAATGAGCATCATATAATTGAAAGTGAGCATCGTATACTTGAGAGTGAGCATCATATAATTGAGAGTGAGCATCATATAATGGAGAGTGAGTATCGTATACTTGAGAGTGAGCATCATATAATTGAGAGTGAGCATCATATAACGGAGAGTGAGCATCATAGAATTGAGAGTGAGCATCATATAATGGAGAGTGAGCATCATATAATGTACAATAAGCAACATATAATTGAGAGTGAGCATCATATAATGGAGAGTGAGCATCATATAATTGAGAGTGAGCATCATATAATGGACAATGAGCAACATATAATGGACAATGAGCATCATATACTTTAGAGTGAGCATCATATAATAGAGAGTGAGCATCATATAATGGAGAGTGAGCATCATATAATGAACAATGAGAATTATATAATGGACCGTGAGCATCATATCATGGTAAAGTATCATCATACTATCATTAATTATTGACGTATACTGCAATAGTAACATCATATAATGTAAAATCAACATCATATACTGATAATGATAGTCATGTAATATACTTTGTCATGTTAAGGCAGTTATGGCGTTCCATAGATTTCTATAGTACGAAAAGGTTAAACATGTAATTCAAAGTTGATATTGCATTAAATTTTGACAGCACGAAATACATTTACACTCGTATATTGATTAGATTAAAACTTTATGTATAAACGGAATAATATGTTATCATCACGTTAAACCTTCGAGGTAACATAATGCTGGAGTTGTAAACCATTATATCAATGGCTTTGATTTTCTTTGCTGTTTGCAATTTCGACATGTCATAACAAGCAGTATATAAGTTTTTCAGCCCACATATATCGATATTGATTCACATAAGTTTAAAGACATGAATTAACATTCTGAAAAAAGCCAAATTTGTTCAAATTATAAAGAACTGAACATAATTTCTCTTTCGATGAATGCGTTTATAAATTAGGAAGCTATGAACATAAATATCCAATGGGTGTACTGAGTATTGATATGTCACAGGCATTTGTGCGCAGCTTACTGTGCCAGGAATACTGGCAAATAAGTTGTTATTATGGTAACCATTGTAGTTTACATACCACGTGATTGTGTGTACACGTGTAATTATTGCAGATAGTTAAATAACAGTTAAATTGGTATTCTTTCTCGTTTAAAAACATTGCATTAAAATTGAAGTAATATGGTTTGATCAAGCCAGTCTTCATTTATGCACATGAACGAAACAAGTAAGAAACATTATGTATGAGTTTTTAATAAGCCTTGTTAACAATTATTTATTGGTTGAGCAAGCAATTGAATACAACGACGGTTTTTATTGCTATTTTTTTGTTTGCCAAGATAACAAAAATATAATTCTATGATTTATTTTCCTTCACGGACAATTCTGAAATAAATCAAATCGACAACATAAATAACAATATGTCGTAAATATATATATATATATATATATATATATATATATATATATATATATATATATATATATATATATATATATATATATATATATATATCCAATGCGAAGAAATCTTGAAAGAAATCTCGGATTTAATTGCTGATATACATGTATATATCTATAAACGAACATTTAAAACTTAGATTTGCAAACATGTTTAGCTGAAGATATCTTTTATTTAATTCATATAGCTCAGGTCTCTAAATGTTGCCATTTACTCTCTCCTCGATGCTGTCTTTAATAATACGGCAAAACTACCATCTATTGTTTTGATGATGTATCTTAATGTATCTTTATAATTGGTATATTGCATTACGTGGCAGTGCAGTAACAAACATACGAGTCGGTTGTATCTATTTGAATAAATCAACAAAAATACAAACATATATGTACACTCAGGTTTTCAGACTTTCATCTGCACGTATAATCGTTTCTTTAGAGTGATAACAATATGCTCCATATTGAAAGCTCTGAAAGCACTGAATTTTAACAATAACTCTTGCAATACATGGTTAATATTTTATATGTGAAATAAAATATACACGTATTTGTCACTATGGTGGCCATTGCGTTAGGAGGTTTTATATCAAAGACTGAACAACTAATTGTATTTAAAACATTAAATTCGTTAAGAATTAAAAGAACGTTAAACACAAAATTTAATTGCTATCACATCACATCTGTATTAATTAACTAAGCTAATTACAATCATAAATGTGATAAGTAACGGACCGTGGACGTTCTTGCTAAAAATGACAAATGCGTTTGCTCAATCGGAGCAGAGGATGGGGTTCAAATCGAATAATATATTTTGAAATGTTTAATTACGGGGTAAATAATGATGTTGCAAACGGTTTTTTATCATTCGAATTTAAAGCAATGCGAAGTGCAAACTATAAGCCATTATTGAAAATCATAATTTAAAGCATTTTGAGACACGAGTACTTGAAATGTATTCCTAAACCTTCTCAATCAATCTTATAAACGAATATGTCAATTAAAAATGTACCCAATTATTGCTAAAATAGTATGTTAAAGGTTGTGTTAATCTTTTGGAGGTCCGATATAACTTAAACTTATGTGAAAAGAATGACCCTTTCATATACTCAAGGCTTTGCATGCAAAATGGTGAGATCATCGCCGTTTTGGACAAAACGAAAGATTACATTAAATAGTGCAGGTCATTGTGCGCCGTAATGTCATGATTTCGATGGATTTGTCTAAGCTAAATGTTGCCGGATCATCTGGAACATTTTTTGGGGTTGCGAAATCGGTGAAATCGGCATATAATCTCACAAAGAAACTGTAAATGGGTCGACTTTTATTTAAAGCGTCTATATGATGATAATGTAATTGAAATCGTCTCTCCCATTATATGTGGCAGTTGTACCTTCAGTATATAGCTAATGCAGAAATATACCACAAATGCCGACATTTCATTTGCAAAACTATTATCATACCATCGCGCGAAGATAAGTATAACATATCTATTTCTCAAAGCTAAACAAACGTTTAAAGGCGAATGTTCGGTTATTTTGTAAGACAAAACGTTGTAAAATGGCTTATATTGTGATGCCGCATGTGTTATTCTCGCAATCATAAACATAAACTAAGAAACTAGTTATTCCCTTTAACAAAGCACTTTTCAAATATAACTTAATAAATACAATGACAACCCATCGTGGTAAGCAATGCAATTATAAATTCAATCATTTTAACCTTTTGTTGTGCGTGTCGTCCAAAGTTATTATGTATCTGCGTTAGGACTTTTTCCATTCATTTAACTTAGTGAATCATATTTTTCCGCTATGTTTTCGTTTGATGTATTGTTTACAATTTTACAAACGCATGTAAACTATATAGTAACGTCATTTAAAACATTCAATTGAGGAGTGCATACTGGATTAAATATTGTATGTAATAAAATCTATTAATTATTAAGGTGCGATGCTGTTTATGAACTCAAACAATTCGTACAAAAATCTGTGTTGTGAAACGGACCCACTATCTTTCTCCGGTGTAGGATGATTAAGTTTCCTTATGAGGTAACCTATCGCACACTTATTCTGAAGTTTGGATTGAGTTACTATATATTTGGAAATAAATGTATACCATATATCTTAATTGATACGCCATAGGCATGATCATTTTTATTAAAACATTTTCAGAAATATTGAATGAAATCAATTCATTATATTTATTGCACACTCTTTCCTGATATGGAATGACTTAATACGTTTGGTGAAAGTGGATTCAAAAATAGTTGCAGAGAGTGTAAACTTAAACGGCCCATTTTTATCCAACAATTACCATAACTACACAATTCTTATGTCATTTGTAGCGTTCAATATTTTCTTAAACAGCGTGAAAGCTTATGAGTTGCATTTAAATTGAATTAAATTGAAACGTGTATATATGTATGGCATGTGGTAAGTATTGCTTACTGGAATAATGAAGCCTGTTTACAAAGGTGTCAGAGATAGCTGCACGTCTGCGCTCTCTGGCGCAAAGGACAAGTACTATCAAGATGTGGTAGGTGGTGCAGAAGGTAATGTGAAACAACTGTACAAGGTTACTTCAACCTTATTGGGCCGATCCACGGAAAATCAGTTGCCTCCTCGCACTGATGATACCACTTCTGTCATGATTTTCTCCACTTCTTCGCAGACAAGCTTGCCAATTTGCGGGACGCTCTTGACAAAATCTCTGCTCGCCATGATTCCCCAAACATTTAGTCATCTTATTCAAGACAGCCTCATGCAACGTTCAGTGATTTTCGGCAAATTTCAGAGAATAAAGTCTCTAAACTGATAATGACCTCTAAATCTACAACATGTTTACTAGATGTCATTCCTACTAAAAAATTGAAAGATAACTTAAATCTCTTCATACCTATTCTTACTGCTCTCATAAAGCCTTTTTTGAAGAAGAAAGGTCTTCCCTTAGAACCCCAGAGCTACCGCCCTGTATCCAATCTCCCATTTCTTTCCAAAGTACTCGAGAAGGCAGCACTGTCACAAATAACTAATCATGTCGACATCCACAATCTTTTTACCCCAGTATCAAAGTGCTTTCAGGAGATATCACGGAGTTGAAACAGTGATGCTGAAGATGTACGGTGATATTCTTGAATAAATTGATCTAAATCTGGTGACACTTGTAGTGATGATTGACCTTAGCGCTGCATTTGACACCATAGACATTCATTCAGCTCTTCAGCTGATGCAAGATGACTTCGGTATTACCAACACTGCACTCAGGTGGATTGAATCCTACCTTACTGACATAACCACGGAGGTCAAGATTGGCAATGCTTCGCCTGGCACCATGCCACTACGCTGTAGCGTCCCACAGGGCTCTTGCGCCGGCCCGGTTATTTTCACAATGTATATCGCTGGGCTAAACAAGGCTGTTCAAAACTATTCAGCTGACCTTTACGGTTAAGCTGATGACCATAAAGTTGCCTTTAAAATAAAAGCTGGAAATCAACAAAGTGAATCTAACATCATTAACCAACTGAATGACTGTCTTGAAAATATCATTAACTGGATGACTAGATACAAGCTCAAAATGAACAATTCAAAAACTGAAATTATAGCTTATGGGACAAAACAACAATTAGAAAAGCTAAACATTACTAGTGTGATAGTTGGTGGTTGTGAGGTGAAGTGTGTTGACAATGTTCGCGACCTTGGGGTGCATATTTCAAGTAACTTAAATTTTGATCTGCATATTCGTAAGAAATGCCAAGTCGCCTATTGCCAGTTAAGAAACGTGCGGTGTATCCGGAAACATTTGACACAAAATTCAACTGAAATTCTTGTTCATGGTTTAATTCATTCACATCTTGACTTCTGTTATGGACTCTTTGCTGACATTCCGGCATATGAGCTCAACAAATTACAAAGATTTCAAAACAATGCTGCCAGGTTAGTAACCTGCGCATCGTATGAAGAACGTAGATCCGACTTGCTAAAACGATAACATTGGCTGCCAGTGCAGGCAAGAATAAAGTTCAAGGTGCTTGACATCGTTTTCCGGGTCCATAAGGGCACTGCGCCAATTTACCTCCGATCGATGTTTACACATGCATATGGCAGCTACCGCTTGCGATCATCAGTAGGCATCAAGTTCCGTGTGCCAAGGCATAGAACAAAGATCGCCGACAGGTCACTTGCAGTGGTAGGATCAAAATGGTGGAATGTGCTTCCCGGACATTTGAAATCGGCTGACTCGGAAACAACATTTAAGAGCAAGCTCAAAACCTACCTACTTGAGCGTTTCCATAACACTTAGATGCATTCATGTAACCTGCAAGCTCACTAGAGGATATCTTAATCTGTGTATATAGGACGTTTTGTGAAGCGCAATGGAATATTTATAGTTTTTGCGCTTTACAAGTGTATTTATATTTGTAGGTATATTTGATCATGCTATACTACGAAACCCCTAAACACCCTAAGTGCATAGCGCATATTTGAGCAAACCCATTCGATTGGTATTTTTCGATCCTATAACCAGATAACAGAAAAATGTTTCTAAAATCCTTGGTTGATCCTACAAGGGTTTACAATAAATCGTATGTATTACATAAAAATGTGCTTCTATTTGTAAATAGAAATTTTAGCAATAATTGGTCTGCTAGATAATTTATTTACAATTGCAATTTGCAAGCGTTTTGCGATAAATGTTTTTTAGCAATGCTATTTAACTAGTTTAATGGTATGACTATGTACAGTTTCCTCAACATATTGCAGTTAATTTAAGTCAGGTCAAAACGGCATTCAGCTTCTATAACATACGGGTACGGCAAGATTCGTGTCAATTCAGCACGGTAACCGGGCGGTGTACGTGCATGTTTTTTTCTCAACTGCAATGTGGTTGGTTTGCATACCTTTTGCAATTTTGATCTAATTGTGTAGTACAATGTGGACTAACTTTTGATAATTGTAGACTCACATAATATTTACATGGTCAGCATAAACGATTCGCAAGACCGTCGATATCGTTCCGTTTAGTACGCACCACTTTTGCCGGTAATGCCGTCGTTTAACAGTTGAGTAGTTCAATGAAAATGAAATGGAATTTGAATTATGTTACTATGAAGTTAATCGGCTGCATAATTTTAAATACATTTAAAACAACGAAAGCCAAATGTTTAACTTCGGATCTTCTTGAAACCGGTTTGAACCCCAGCGCTGTGCCAAGGTGGTGATCCCAGTTTTAATAATATCTTTTGTTTCTTTCTGTCACATACAGTATATGTGTGTTGTTTCGCGCTGGTCTCACTTGGTTCCCTGCTATAAATAGCTGGATTGTATGATTTACCGAGGCTTCTCTACAGCTGCTGCAGCTACATGTCCACTTTGTTTACCGGTATATGTGTATGTTGTTCAATATATGCTTCAGTATTGTTTGCCGAAAACAAGAGATTTCCCTTGTGGACCTTGAACTTCCTAATATTATTTTTAAAGAACTCCATAATTTACCGATATCGCAAGTAAGAAACTGGTATATGACGGCCTTCATTGATGTTTGTATTTTTTACAAACATAAAGAAGAGAAACTGCGTTTTATATATATTTGAGAACAGTCATAGCAATCATGCCCTGTTATTTTAATAATGTCTACGTTTTGAACATGGGGAACTTTTGTCGATTTTTTCTGCGAAATAGGTGTTACACTTTTTTTTTGAATTTTCATGTAATATTATACTTAAAAACTAATAAGTAATAAAATATCAGCTATCACTTAATGGTGTATGGTAAGGCGGTAAGACTAATTGTCGATGCTAAATTTGTACTATTTTTGGAATAAATACTTGTGCCAGTATCAAATGAAGAAGCAAATATTTTATATTTATGTCGTTTATTTTTTTCCAAAGAGATATCCAATGCCATTAGAAATTAGCGTCCCTGGGCAAGGTGCTGGAGCCTGAAATACATCAACCCACCAAAGTTTAGCAGAATATGTCGTTAATATATATCGAAGGAGTAGAACTGTAGGGTAAAAATGCCCATATTTCATTTATAGATCTATCAACGACGATTAAGAGTTCGGATGTGTAAGAATAAAACATGATAGCGCTTGCGTTAAAAAGCCGAATAACAAACAAGAATCATTAAGTGTTCAAATGTTCATTCGAAAGGTATTTTGTTATTCAAACAATGCTCTAGGTTTGCACGTGAAATGCGAACTTTATTTCTATGGTACCTTCAGAATTGAGTCTTAATGTTTGTGGATAGTTAAACAACAATATTTGTGTCCGTGAAAACTCAATTGACCATCATTTTTGAAAATAATAATACAGACATAGCAACAATAATCAACAATAATCGTGAACTCACTCTTTGCATGCTGGACTGCACAGCAATCCAGCGACTAGACTACCGCCTGGGACTGCAGCAAGGAGGCCCGGACAGGCGGCATCACATGCAGCCTCAGTAGTGTCGGAGCCAAAAGAAGACTGCAGAAGTTTCGTGACGTCGCTTACTAGAGAAAAGATGGTAAAACATCGCCAGTAATCGTCACTTATATACCCTTTAATTACCAAGAAGAGAATGAAAACAAACTTCTAATATTGAACAAAAACGTATATCAACTATAGCAAACCATTGATCACGGTTGAAATAAATTGGACTACATGATTCTTTTTAGACAAGAAATTCAATTGTTGATGAAAGTAACGAAAATTACTTACAGTGGAGCTGGAATGATCCGAAGACGAATCTCTCCTCGATGCTGGCACAGTAGACCATTGGCAACAAAACGAGCAGGCACACGGCGAACTTCATCCTGATATCTGAATTACAAAAATAATGATATACTTATAAAACGTAATCATCAATCAGACTGGTTAAGTATGCAAATGTGAATAACTTATTAGACGTTTAGTGCCATCATTCGGTTTTTAGTTGTGGAAATGCTAAAGCGGTCTTTGGGGACCTACGTCTTTATCGTGCAAGCTACAAGTCAACAAATCAAAGTTTTATTGCGCTTTCCTGCAATAAATCATTGCTACTATCAGTTTCTGTATGAAATACATTTAATCGGATAATTTGAGATATTATAATTGTTATAACAGCATCATTGATTGTATTATGGTCTGGTTAAGTGCTCATTACATATATTTTAACCATACACATGTGTAATATACTTTTTAAGCGTTTTCATTGGCTTAGTTAACGTTAATTGATCAATCGCATTTTGTTATTTTGCTGAAATGACGTTGCAACGTCAAATGACGTCACGAAATGTAAACAACATTTGGGATTTATCATTAATATGTTTGCGTAAATATTTATTTAATTTGCTCATTTAAAAGCTTGTGATAAAAAGAGCTGACACTCGTTGTCATATCATACCATACGTTATTAAACTCATCCTGGAAATTCGTGAGTAAGCTCGCCAAAGGCTCGCAAACTATCAAAATTCCTGAACGCGTTTAATTAAATATGGTATGATATATGACAACTCGTGCCAGATCATATATATATATATATATATATATATATATATATATATATAAGTAAAATGTAATAATCCAGATTGTGAATATTATATAATAAAAGTAAAAACGCGTGTCTGGGATTTTAGATATATATTGATTTAGCCAACGCGTTTCGCATAGCTCATCAGGGCATAATACAATATATTACAACGTCAAAATGTCATGGAGATAACGTCATATCAATTATGACGTCATAACGTCAATAAATATAAAATGAAATTTAATTTGGGTTTAAATACATGTATAAAATGTTGTTCTTTTGCTAACCTAGCTGAAATATTGTTCGAAAATAGCTTATAAAATGGAAATATTTTAAATATCCGTGAACCACGAAAATAACGAGGAAAACAATAACATATTTGAAAGAAAAGCACTTAAAATAAAAATGGAAATATCAAATATATGGCACAACAAAATGGAAATACGAAAAAGTACGTACTGGTCCATGATAAAAAATAAAGGCCATTTTGAAAAATATTCTAAATGGTTAAGATCAACTCCAATGGTAATACCAAAACATTTACAGAAAAAAGAAATACCAAATGAAAATATCGATCAGAAATCAGTTAGAGAAATGGCCGTATTGAATGACTTCAATATCCAAACAGAATTGCAGTCATTACGTGCTTCTTTAAACTGTGAGAAATTCAAGCGCATCGACGAAGAAATATTCAAATTGATACATTCAAAATGCAACGGAAAAACAGCACGGACACTGGTAGAACTTTGGAAAACGGAAACGCAACGAAATGAAGAAATTTCACAAAAAGATGGGGAAACAATGAAAAATGGCTTTCAAAATACGAAGAAGAATTCATAAAGGAACATGAAAATAAAAATCCATTCTTTAAAAAACAAGACTTCGTAAACAAAAATCAACCCTCTTCATATGCGGATGCTGTCCGAAAAAATACCACCAACTACCAAAATCTGAAAACAACATACAACTACAACAGTCAAGAAAGAAACACCAATAAACAACATTCGCAAAGAAGAAATCTGCAACAAAATCAAACAAGCTGTTTACAAAATATAGATGTGGAAAGTATTGTAAGAGAAGTTCTTTTAAAAATTAATAATACCAACATCGAATTACATAACAATTTCCAAAGAAACAATTCCACTTCAAACAGAAGCAATATAAGAGATAACACAAGGTCTTCATACAGAAGAAACTATAGAAACAACAACAATACGAGCGACGACACATTGCAAGATAACGACGACAAACCAAGCGAATTTAACGTTGATTTTTTAGAAGGAGGCAGGGAGTGGAGCAGTCCGACATAGAAACTTGAGGTAACCTAGCTGAAAATTCAAAATAATTTACAAAAATTTACAATTTTTCAAAAAGATCATTATCTCAAACTGAAATTGACGTCTTATTGAGGGGTTTTAAATTTACACCAACACCTAAATATAAAAATGATTGTTATGATCAAATAAAAGATGTGGATGATTTTCATAGATCACTTAGGCTTAAAGAGTTTTTTAATAATAGTGATCATAATAATACAAACAATTCTATTGTAAAAAATCAAACGTCCTTTTATCCACCTAAACATAGAAATAATACACTAGACCATTATATAAATGTTACTCGAACACTTTGCCTTCAACGTTCTCAAATGGAAAATGACACTAAACATAACCTATCATTACAAGAAAGAAAAGCTATAGATTTATTAGCAGAAGACAAATTCATAACTATTAAAGAAGCAGATAAGGGTGGCGGAATTGTTATAATGAATACAGACTTTTATAGAAGAAAATTATTAGCAATGTTAAATGACGTTGAATATTATAAACAAATCCCTGATAATGGTAGTCAAATAACACTTTCAAAAATACGCAATTTACTAAAGGAAAATAATAAACTAACTAAACAGGAAAATGATTTCTTAGTAAAATTCGAATGGAAAACAAGCCTATTTTATGGTCTTCCAAAAATTCATAAAAGTAAAATCATTCAGGATGCAATTAAACATAGCAATTCAGAATATATAGAGTTAATGGATCCAGACGATTTAAACTTTCGCCCAATAGTCGCTGGAACTAACTGTGAAACAAGTCGTTTAAGTTCTTTATTGGATATCTTGTTAAAACCGTTTGTAAAATATGTCAATAGCAATATAACAAATAACATAGATTTCCTAAAACATATACCTTCACAAGTTCCAGAGTCAAGTACATTAGTATCATTTGATGTAATTAATTTATATTCTAATATACCGCATACTCTTGGTTTAGAAGCTATTGATTATTGGCTTCAAAAATATCCAGATTCGGTTAATGAAAGGTTTTCGCAACGGTTTATAAAAGAAGGCATAAAAATAATACTTGAAAATAATAACTTCAATTTTGATGATAAGTACTACAACCAATCTAAAGGGACTGCAATGGGTACTAAATTCGCGCCAACATACGCAACATTGGTAGTGGGATTTTTAGAACAAAAACTATATGCAAGAATTGGATCAATTTATAATCATTGATGAATTTCTTTCTTTTATAAAAACATTTTGGAAAAGATTTCTAGACGATTGCTTTATTTTCTGGACAAAATTTCCCCATGAACTTCAAAACTTTTATACTATTTTAAACAACTTACATTCGGATATCAAGTTTACAATGCAAACAAGCACACTCGAGTTACCATTTCTTGATATATTGATTATAAAAAACAATACTGAAATTAATACTGATATATATTACAAAGAAACTGATTCTAAACAATATCTTAATTTTACCTCGTGTCATAATAAACACACAAAGATAAATATTCCTTTTACTTTAGCGAAACGGATATGCACCATAGTTTCGAATGATAAACTTAAACTAAAACGTTTAAATGAACTTAAGCATTCCCTTATTCAAAGAAAATATCCACAATCTATTATAAATACAGGTATTAAAAAGCACTTTCCATCCCTAAACATGAATTACTTTCAAAATCAACACAAAAAGACAAGAGTAATATAATTCCATTTATTTCAACACAAAATCCAAAAATAAAGAACTGTTTGGCGTATTAAAAAACAACATTGACATTTTACAAACAGACCCGGTTATGAATAAAATAATTTAAAATCAGAAGATAATAAAATGTAAGCGACAGCCACCTAATTTAAAACGTCTGTTAACCAAATCTTACTTTTCATCTCAAGAACCAAGAGTATCCAAATGTAATGACCCTAGATGCGCCCTGTGTGGTTATATTATTGAAGGGAATTCTTTTGATTTTAATTGCAAAATGTTCAAAATAAAAACTAATATGTCATGTGATATACAAAATGTGATTTATGTATTAGTATGCAATGGATGCAAACAATATTATATAGGCCAAACTGGCGATAAACTTAGAAATAGGCGATCTGTCCATGAACAACAAATGCGAGACCCCTCAACAAGACAGATGCCTTTAAGTAAACATTTAGATGAATGTTCACATAATGAACCAAAATTTAAAATATTTCCATTTTATAAGCTATTTTCGAACAATATTTCAGCTAGGTTAGCAAAAGAACAACATTTTATACATGTATTTAAACCCAAATTAAATTTCATTTAATATTTATTGACGTTATGACGTCATAATTGATATGACGTTATCTCCATGACATTTTGACGTTGTAATATATTGTATTATGCCCTGATGAGCTATGCGAAACGCGTTGGCTAAATCAATATATATTTTATATCCCAGACACGTGTTTTTACTTTTATTATATATATATATATATATATATATGTGTGTATGTATGTATCTGCATACGCATCCAACCAAATAAGATAATATGTAACTTAATTTACTTAACAACAGTAACTATGTTGCATGTTAACTTTTCAACACGAAAAGGTATAAAAAAACATCATATTTAAAAAAAAAATATGTAAATAATAGGCTTAAATTGTAACATGCCACCACTGATGCATGTGACTAAATAATTATATACCTATGGGTCACATTATTTATGCGAAATTGCAACACATCGCCATATCCTCTCAGATTCATGGCACATAATCTAGTGATTTGATTACTGCCATATTTGTCTATGACATATTTTTATGTCGTTTTTGCCCTGTCTGTTTGTTGGTTTGTTTGCGTCAAACTTCAACATTGGCCATAACTTTTTCAATGTTAAAGATAGCAACTTGATATCTGGCATGCATGTGCATCTCATGGAGTTGCATATTTTGAGTTGTAAAAAGTCAAGGTCAATGTCATCCTTTAAGGTCAAAGGTCAAATATATGGGGGGACATAGTGTTTCACAAACACATCTTGTTATTTCATATTATGAAGCTCTGATCTTGTTTCTTGTGCTCTGATCACCATTGATAAAACGATATTATAATATATGTATATATACTTAATAAACTACTAATAAAAATATGTACAATTCTATTACGTCATTTAGGATTTTTATTTTAAAACACTAAAGAATGGGAAACTTAAAAGAGTATCAAATTGTTAAAGTCAATATTGGGAACATCAACATTTGTAATATTCTCTTCTTTTGTCAATGTCATAATTAATATGAAATGTATATTAAAGTGAGAGTCTTCTTTATATTAAATGATAACACTGGCTTGGACAGCCAGAATTGTCACAATCCAGTGGTCTTTTTTCACTGTAGTTTTGTCCTAAGAATGAGCAACACAAGATATCATAAGGGAGATGAGTTGTCAAGTTGATGCTTATCAGTCTATATTAATCCAGTATACCTGTAAAAGGTACACTTGCAACTAATAATCAAGGACAGGTAGTTATCACTCATGCATATTCGGGGATACACAATTAAACTTGTATGCATTAAGACTTATTTAGGATCTGGCAATGAAATAGGGTTAGCCGTAACGTGAAAACAATATAGATCTGGTACGCTTATAACCGTCAGCTGGTTCTAATAATACACAGTCCTCTATACACGATTTAGCCTCACCTGTACAATACTGAATTTAATAACTCAGTCTGAGTCTATAATCACTTATTCTGCATTCAATGTTCGTTTCGAAATTGTTGATGAGCTTACAATAATCAGTAGGCGTCCCATTGAATGTTAACAGTTCCGGTTTGGGTAAATTAAGACCCTCTCGTAAGGTTGACGCAAGTCTTGTCATTTGAGCTAACTGTGTTGTACGTGCTCGTTTCAAAGTAGAAAAGTCTTGATTAGTATTACCTTCCGTATCTAAGGTATCCATAGTGATGATTTCTGTTGCTGGATACGTAATCATAGAAGGTCGTCTATCAGACATCAACTGTACATCAATTGACTATCGAGAATTGTTGGAAACTTGGGGGCGACAATCATTTAAATAACGAATAATGCGCTGATTTCAAAACTTTTATTCATCGACATAGCGATTCACTGAAACAAACAAAGATGAAATAATAAATAAATATTAACACATTTAAATCATACATTCGGATCTCAAACAATCAATAAGTAAGAAAGATCTACATTTATACAAAACATTTAAATCCAGTTCACAAACAATACAGATACAGATACTGACTTGAATAATTACTTATTATTTCAAACAAACAGTTTTATTAATTCATTTTGATACAAATATAAATATCATTTACCGATACTGATGTCAGAAAGTTCTTATTAAACATCCCAGTTCCAATTCATTTTCCTGTCCGTGAACGTTTTTCACAACAATAACAATAGCGTCAAATAACAGGACGTCAACGTCGTATAAAAAAGGGCGCGTCACTTAATTACATACACTGACGCCATTGACCTTATTTAAGAAATGTATACGTTTCTTACAAACATAATATATATATATATCATATCATATCATATCATATCATATAATTCTGAAATACTAAAATATTTAAAGGTCGCTGATGTGTAATGGACATGGTTTCCAACTTATGACCGGGAGGTCACGGGTCTGTATTGCATAAATATTCCATCGTCAATGACTAATTCGCCTGAACACATATTTAGTGTTTACATCGCTAAACATAATGAATCCAGTTTCACTTTCGGTTTTGGTTGGTTTGTAAACGCCGTAATTTTTTTTTTTAAAGATTCTGGTGGTATTGATTATGAACAGTCGAGGTTAAAAGTGACATTACTTTAGATGTTTCGATACGAAGAATATTAAAAAATGCAAATGCAAAACATCATATTAAAAGTATAAATGCAGACAACTTTGATTGTAACCGATGACACAAACTTGCCAGAAAACAATCAAAGTTGTCTGCATTTATACTTTTAATATGAAGTTTTGCATGTGAATTTTTAACTATTCTTCATTACGAAACATCTTAAGAAATGTCACTATTTACCTCGACTGATCATAATCAATACCACCAGAAACTTTTGAAAGAAACTTAGGGTGTTAACAAACCAACCAAACCGAAAGTGAAACTGGATTCATTATGTTTAGCGATGTGAACACTAAGTATGTGTTCAGTTTGAGGAAGCAAATCAGTCATAGACTATGGAATATTTATGCAATACAGACCCGTGACCTTCCGGTTGTATAATTTAAATACATTAAAAATAAAGTCTAAAGTTTCCACAAAAGCGTATATAAAGATAATATGCTTAAGATCCTGTACAACTTTAAAGTTGTTGGACTATCTTTGTGCTACTTATGCTAGAGATGAATAGATTGGAAGAAAAAATAAGAGAACAAAGACAAAAGTGAGTTTTCTAAAGAAACATAGACCATACTAGAACGTACATAAATGTAAACACTTACTTGGTACCTGAATCTAAGCCATTGCCAAATTACTACGTAGGCAGTTTTAGGATTGTTCGGGTACGAAAAGCCATTATTCAAAAATTAAAATAATGCTATTTAGACACTTATTGCAATTTATTCATCGGCATTACTGTATCGATGGCGTTGCAAACTTTTGATCAAGCGGACTTCTCGGATCCTACTTGTACTCTAACATCGTTCATTAACTGCAAGCATACTGGGTTATCAGCATACATTTACTACCTTTAAAACAATGCAATTGTGTAATCCTCACATGATAACTAATCTTACTTAAATCCTTAGCATATGGAAATGATCGGGGACTAAAGAGGTTAATGAATTTGAATCAAAGTTTTAAAAAAAGAAGATACAAATCCGATTAAAAAACAAAGATATAAAAACGCTGGAAACCGCTCTCAAAACAAAATGTGTAGCTCTTGGTAATCATGGTATAGACGTTGAAATGGCAGAAAAACTTAAATACATACACAACAAAGAACTTGGCGTTTTCTAAGGAGGATCGTATGTTACAATCGATCACGTACATAGATAATTGGATTATGATGAGAGGCGCAAACATTGCTAAAGATCGGAACAAATATAGGCGATACAAATCGGGAAAATCGCGATAATGATAATGCAGATAATGAACGTATAAGTGTAATTGTAGCAACAAAGATTATCGGAAACAAACAATAAAAAGAATATGCAGATGTATCACATCTCAGAAGTTGTCGATTATGCGGCTCATTCGCAAGGTTGCTGTCGTTAATACGTATATACAAAGCACAATAAATTGATACTTTGCTATTCATAATGATATAACTGCCTGAGGGCTCATGACGGTGCACTTTCGTTCATGAAATAGTTTCATCAATGTTATAAATTATGTTGAATATGAAACATTATATATACCGAAGTACTTGACTTAAATCAAACATTAAAGATTTCCCAAACGAAAAACATTGATACAGTTACGCCATCTTGTATAAAATATGGGTCCATAACCATGGTAAAGATTGAGTGTGGGTATCAACTCAATGCCGCTAAAAGATCGCATGTCATTCGAACTAAACGAAGTGTTTAAGGATAAACAATACAGCTGTTTTGACACACTGTCATCTGATTATGCTATAAGGAAATATCATATACAATTATAGCGTCAGAAAATATGTAAATGGTAAATATTTTTTGAGAAATATATTATTTTAGAAAACGTTAAAGAAGATCAGTTTGTTTTTAATATTGTTCATGAAATTTGAATGCTAAGTCAGTTAATCGTAAAATGTGTCTCTTTACATTTTAATGGTTCACAGCGTGCGTCTTTTTCTAACCATTTATCATGAATATCTTATAGTTCGTGTGTCGTGTTTAAGTGCTTGTGATACTCATAATTATATAGCTTTTACTAAATTATCCAAAATACTGCATATAATAAACGTAAAGGGAAGCGGTACGGTGATAACTATGTAATAAGTCAAATATATCATCAACATCGAACCGCGAAAATTGGTTTAGTTTTAATATATTATATTTGTTGCAATTTAACAATCAACTAAATCCGTGTTTTAAAATAAAACATTGCTTTGTTTTATATATGAATAATAATGCACAAACATTCGCTTGAAAAAGCATAAACAACTACACAAACAACAAATTATACTCATTTGTGTGTGCAGTGTACATCCGTCTTATAGTCTCAAAATGGGCATACCTAGAAAAACAACATACAGACAGAACAACACATACGACTATCCAGTGACGGACTGACGTCATAAGTACGCTATGCCCACCATCGGTAGCATAATTGATTCAAACATAGCTCGCCCCCTTGTAAAGATCTAAGCAGAGTGTTTTGACTGGTTAAAAAGGCATGCCTTATCCACTCTTGGTCCCCAAATTATCACAATGCACGACATTGTAAATAAAATAACAACCATTTGTGTTATAAATACTTATTTTAATTCTCACCAGATTGATATCAAAGTTATCAAGAAATAAATGTATTTTCTTTTTCTTGAATCATAATCAAACAATTTTAAATCTGCAATTTTATAAACATAATGTTCGATAAATTGTATTAGTCTGACATCTTTCAAATGTTAAAACTGAGTACTTTATGCACACAATTACACCTGATAGCTGCGAGATAACTACTTTTATGCGGCATCATTATATTAAATACTATATTAAATACCATATTAAATATAAGAAAGTACACGTGCTTTATCTTCAGTATTAAAGATAAACAGAAAATATTAATATTTCACAAATATATTGCTTTCCTCATGAACCGGATTTTGTCTTTTTAGTGATTGTTCAAGAACATACAATTTAACAATGGCGTATACAGCAGTGTGTAAAGCTCATTCAAGATCGGCATCTTCAATTTGTTTCACACACGGGACATTTTTGTGTATTAAATGTCTGCTTGAAAAGGTTGAAGAGAAAGAAGATTGTATCAAATATGATATGACTGACATCACAGACGAAAAATACCAAACAAAGCTGACGTTTTTGACAATGCAACAGCGTGCTTTGAAGCAACAAGAAACGTTTACTTACAGAATCAAAGAGGTTAATAAGGAACAAGAAAATTTGGTTAAACAAGTGGAAGAGGCAAAAGAAACGCTTATTAAAGATATAAAGGACAAAGCTTACAATATTTTGAAAGCAATAAATAATGAAGGTAATACAATTGAATCGAAATACCAAGTTTTCGTGAAAGAAATCGATGAACAGTTAAAACCTGTAAAAGCGGATATTAAACGCATGGAATCTGCAGATTCAGATATTGCTAAAATTCGGAGATCAATAGAGATTTTGGAGAAAGAGTTGACAGAAAAATACTTGGTTTTTGGCACAGTAACAGCTGACTTTGAAACAAACAGAAAACTAACAGAAACATTTAAAGGTCTTGATTCGTTTGGTACCTTCGTTTTGACAGAGATGGAAGAATACGAACCGATTGGCGGTGAAGACAACAATGCATTTGCAAACGATGAAAGTGAAAAGAGAGATGTGAAGAAAACTAGGACAACAGAGGGAATTGACATCAAAGATGAAGGTGAAAAGATCGACGTAAGGAAAACAGAGAACACAGAAATAACGTTAAGCAGAGACATCCTCTTCGCTTCTGCAATATACGAACCCAATATTCGGACATCTGATGGCCAGCATGTAAAACAAAGCGATAGAGTTGAGGAAGAAGGTAGTATATCAAAATGTGAAAATAAAGAAGAAGAAGAAGCAGAAAAACCACCATCGCCTGTACCGAGAAGACCGCAATTCAAAAGCGACGATACATCTGCAGATAAGTCAAAATGCTGTTGCAATTAAATGAAGGACAACAAAGTGAAAACATTTTCGCTAAATCGTGATTTTTGTAAAATTGAACGCGTGATCTAGTTTAAAAACATGAAAGCTCATATCAAAAATGCCCGAATATTGTTTATTATTGTTGAATCAGGGAATACGTTTGATATTATATAAAACAATGTGTGAATAAAAAGAACATTATACGGAAAAACCACTGTGTAGCAGTTTTATTTTAAAGGCATAAATTATGGGAAATATGAATGAGCAGAAGAATTTAATTACATGTAAATTATTGAGCACAAAATAATTAATTTTGCATAATAATTGCCATAATTGGAATCAATAAAATTGACATAAGCCAGTTAAAGACAATTTTTGATAAGTCGGGGCTAGCCATCTAGAATTAGTCAGGGCGACAAATTAATCGCGGAATTGCAAGTATAATACATGTGCATGCTTGTTTACTGGATGTATTTTACCATGATATGTTTGAGTTCGTATCACAATAAGCGTGTAAAGTAATTTGTGAGTTTTGTTATCATCGTCAGTTCAGTCAATTGCTGTACAAATAAGACACATCAGAGGGTCACTATGTAGTTATCTTACATTTATCAGATTATATAACTTTCGTGATCATGTAGGATTGGTATGCAGTAAGGGACGATATACATGTCTAACGTTTACCTAGATTGGTGTTAACATCTCAACATATAGCGCCTTGTTAAAAATGGGCGTAAAGCACAATTTGTAGAACAAAACAAATCTATATCGCATTAAGCAGAACACACAACACCTCGACTGTATTGTTTGATAATGATCTGATTTTAAATATTTCGTGTTTTTTTCTTGATGTTCGATATTTTGTGTTCGTTTTCATGTGTTTTTTTTTTCATGTGTACTAAATTTGCTCAACAAATAAAACATATAGTACGACCATAACGCGCAAGAGTCTTTACCCAGTTTAGAAAAAAAAACTAAGTAATCTAAAAACAACACCAACACAATTCGTCTTTTAATAAAAAGACAGTGAAAGTGTTCACAAATACTATGCATTTCATAAATAAATGTACGCAAAATAAGTTGAATAAACTTAGGAAGCGTGTTGGGGGCTAGTTTATAAATTTAACATTGTTTGTATTTTTATAACGGCCGTTGATCACTGGTGCCACCTCTTTGTTGGGATGCATTAATACGCGAGAGAGGTTGCATAGCTAGCATGGAAATTCATTTACGCCATTCGGATAAAGGTTAAGGCAGATTTTACTAAAATAGAAAAATGTATCTTTTCAATGCATTGAATTTGGACTGATATATTGTGTTTACATATTGTGTATAGCTGGCTTACATGTGACCACAGCTTGGAATTCTATCTGGGACAATCTGGGTCAAGATCAAGGTCAATGATTCTTAAATTAAACAAGAAATGTGTGTGTCAGAAACACAATTCTCCCTATTGCGTCGCTTGGAAATAAAATTTCAATATATCATTTGGCAGGTTTACAAATTATCTCTCTTTTAAAGCTTATAACTTCCCTTGGATTGTATTTTTTTTACTTTTGACCTTGACGGATGACCTTGACCTGAACCTTTTACCCCTTAAACTGTGCAGCGTTATGAGATGCCAAATATCAAGTTGATATCTTCAATAGTCAAAAAGTTATGACCAAACTTTAACGAAGGTTAAAGTTTTGGGACACACACAATGAATGAATGGCAGACAGACAGGCCAAAAACAATAAACCCCCTATCTTTCGATCCGGGGCATAAAAAGTTGTATGCGTGTATTGTTCTGAAAGTTTTGTGTTTGTTGCTGATTTGCACACCTAGCTTTGAATTGCATATGTGACCAAATGAATCAAGGTCTATGTCAAATGTTCTTCAAATAATGTTAATGACTGATAATAAGCGTTTCTTGTGACCTTGGTGTGTGAGCAGTTAAAATTAAATCAATAAGCGTCGTTTCCTGTGACCTTGATGTGTGAGAAGTTGAAATTAAATCAATAAGCGTCGTTTCCTGCGACCTAGATATGTGAGAAATTGAAATTAAATCAATAAGCGTCGTTTCCTGTGACATTGAAATTTGAGCAGTTGAAATTATATCAATAAGAGTTTTGTCATGTGAACTTGATGTGAGAGCAGTTGAAATTAAATCAATAAGCGTTGTGCTTTCCTATCAAGTCAACATAATATCAATTTGCATGATGATAACTTCATGTTGTTGATCTTAATAACAAAAGGCGTTTTCTTTCGCACCCACTTATCCGCTCGTAGATCAACGCGTAATATATATATATTTCATTCAGACACGAAATGATCAGTATTTCATGTAAGAAGGCCATGGGACATTGACCTTTGCCCTTTTGACCTCAAAATCGATAGGCGTTTTCCTTTTATTTAATGTAACCTTTACACTGATTTTGTAGACGCGTCCTCTAGTATCACGCGGAAATAAAATAATCAATATGTCATATAACAGCTACTTTAAAATTGACATTTGTACTCTTGACCTCACTATCGATAGGCGCGTTGCTTTTAATCGATGTATCTTTTGAATCCTTAGCATTATTTGTATTCCCAAACGTCCTTTTGATATCGAGCGGAAAAGAAATGATCTACGAACGTAGCGAACGACTAACTGATCCACCGTGCGACTGACCTCCGGACAGAGCAATATACAATCGCTTCTTAGAAGTAGACCATAGCAATAAATGGAAAGCAACGACTGATAACCGCACATAAAAATTTATATTCTATAAATATACGCTATTTTGCTTATATTTTTGATGATATTTCATAAAAAAACAATTACAATAGAACATATAAACACACACAAACAATGGTTATATACAAAATAAGACACAGAGAGACGGACATGGAGTGCGCAAGCGCGAAGAAAAAGTCGCGTGTTTTTTTGTTACAAAAGAAAATATCTTTTAAAATTGAATTTAAGTATTTTAAAACACAGTTTGGACTAAAAGTGCATTATATTGTGTCAGGTAACGTAGCCCTACTTATGTCCCAATAGTGCCTTTTTTACCACGTACATTGCCTGGAGGCTACCTTGTACATCGCCACTAGCCTATCCACCCGGTAATCCATGCGGCGAAATTACATGCTCGATTTCACTATGACCCTGGAACTGATAATAGTCACACATCTTTTAGTAAATATCGCTCAGAGGAAACATTCTCCATCCTATAATCACCTACCAACTGTTTTGGAGTCTCAGTTGAATGTCATAGAAACGGATTTTGGACCTTCTGCGAACCAGCAAAACCAACAAAGAACTTATCATTGTTAACTTGCATCCTAATACTCTGCGGTGATATTGAGTAAAACCCAGGACCAATAGCAAACGCTCAAGTATAGTCATGTGATTTATGCGGCCAACCAGTTACGTGGTAACACCCAGACGCACTTTTTTGTGATAGCTGTGATATATGGAACCATCGTTCATACTTTGACTATGCTTTGCTGATAACGACGTTCTAGCAAAACCACTCGCATATACAATGGCTATGCTGCACATGCAAAAGTGTTAATATATCCAGCTTTACATTTAGAAGTTTTTTAATTTAGCTCAAGCATTTATAAACATTTGTCCGACAGCCCGACAGTAAGACCCTGCTTTTCACGACAACAACGCTCCTCTTCCACTACCCAGTCTATAACCAACAGCTCATCCTTGTTCCTAGTTGCAATAATTCAACTCTCAGCTTTATAACCCAAAGGGTTGCTGAGAGTTGCAATGCGCCGTCTATTGTCCAAAGGTGCAAAATTTCATCACTACTGCAAAGGCTTAGACACACTGATATTGCAAAATCTTATCAACGTTTACCTGTTTCAAGGACAACCTTGTGTAAATGGTACCATCTAAGCAACAAATAATTGTTTTTTATTTACTGTGCTATTTTTTCGAACGCTCTATCGACCATATTGGGAACTGTTGAAATGTTGCCGACAAAACGTGTCGCTGTAGTTTTGGTCGCATTACACCAATATATTCAACATTGTGATATTCGGTGTACCCGTTAAGTCGATAACGATGTTTTGAGTCGTCTAATATTTACACTGTAAGAAATTTCAAAATGAAAATGACAACAAGAATAGTGTGTTGAAATATCGATGTGTTTGTTAGGTCGCATGCAATGGATATCGTCGGTAGGCTGCCATTCAGGTTAACTTAATGTGTTTTTGACATTTATTCATCGCTTTCCTAAATTGGTAACGAACGACGTCTGTTTAGTGAAGCGCACGAAATCTGTGCGCAAATTTGCGCTTGAGTTTAATTAGGGGTGCATATGGACTCCCAGAGCCGCCATAGCAAAAATTATCAAAGGCTGTGGGAGTACGTTTATATGGACTACCTTGTTCCTTGTCTCCCGGAAACGAAACCTTCGCATCATGAACATCAACTGTCGAAGTGTTTGCGGAGGCAAAGCTCAAAACTCAAGCCAGCTCTCCTATACATCAAAACTATTGTCTGTGGCACAGCGTCATGGCTAAAAGGTTTTAACTAGGGAAACCAACTGTAACAGATGCTTTACAATCCAGCAATATATTTCCTTCCCACTATAAGGCGTACAAAAACGACAAAGGAACTCTTGGGGTGGAGTATTTGGTCTTGTCCATGAAGAGCTGGTCGCCGAAGAGAAAGCGGAAAGTGTCACCAATTGTGAGATTGAACGGGTCTAAAATCAAGCTGGAAGCTAATAAGACAATAAGAAACTCATAGTATCATTGTTCTTCATGTCACGCAGGAACGTGTCGGATGTAAACGAACAAAGAACATCAATCGGGATGGCTATAAGTGAGTGACACTGAACGGCTTACCATCATAGTTGGTGACTTCAATTGCCAGGATAAAGACTGGGTTAGCCTATCAGTACGTAGGGACGCCCAGGACAGAGATGTACGACATGCTCTTCTCAACCAATCTACCCACCAGATAAAACAGCCTCATTGAACGAATTTCACCACCAACCCACCATCAATTAAGTCCACTTCCAAAACCCCCGGAATATCTGATCATGATATTGGAGTAGCTGACCCGGACACACGACCAGATTATTTTAAGCAAAAGCCGAGACGGTGCTTCATTTGTTCAAAGGCAAACTGGGATCAAGTGAAGGCTGACGTCACATACATATCCAGACAGGTAGTACATCTCTACAATAACAACAACAACGTTCATCATCTCTGGGATACATTTAAATCCAAACTCTCATCAGATAGTCAGGCAAATATACCATCTAAAATTAAATCCTCAAATAATTCGGCTCCATGGATCTCCAGAAACATAAAACGTCATCTGAAACGCAAAGCCAGAATTTACAAAAAGGCAAGGCAATCAATCAATAGGGTCAACTATCGAAAATGCCTGAGAGAAACCAAGAGAGCAATGCGCAAAGCTTAATGGACTCATATAAGCAAAATAATAGAAGAGGGCTTCCAAAACAACAACTCAAAACCCTTCTGGAACTACATTAAGGCCAGGAAAGAGGACAACATAGGGACAGCTCCACTACGAGAGCATGGGGACCTCATTACAGACAGCGAAGGCAAGGCAGAAATATTTGTAAATCAGTTCCAGTCTGTTTTCACCATGGACGACATAAACCAGCAAACTCCGCAACTAACACGCAGGGTAAATGACAATATCCATCCACTTCACCAAGTGAGGATTGTGTGCTCTAGCTGCTGAGTCCGTAAAGCAGCTGGTCCTGATGGACTCTCAAACTAACTACTGCAAGCCCGTGCAGTAGATGCAACACCAGCCATTACGGCCATGTCCCACAGGTCAGTAGACACATGCGAGCTTCCAAAGCATCGGAGAGACGCAAACATTGCTCCAATCTTTACAAATGGAGTTTGCCACTACTCACCAGATAACTACAGACCAGTATCACTCACCTGTGTGCTCTCCGAGCTACTAGAGCATATCATATGTCGCCATATACTGAACCCCCTGGGCAAGTACAATGTATTAACAAACCTTAATCATGGCTTCCGCTATTGATACTCTTGTAAAACCCAACTTGTTGTCAGACCTGCTCTGTTACCATGACCAGAACAAACAGGTTGACACCATGATCCTCGATTTAGTAATGCCTTCGACACCGTGCCCCACCAACACCTACTGCTGAAGCTCGATAACTATGGCATCCGCGGTCCACTACTCAACTGGATATAACATTTCCTCACACAATGTTAAATGTGCGCGGTGGTGAAATGTGAGAAATTCCGTCACGTTGCTGTAGGATCTGGCGTCCGACAAGGCATAGTTTTAGGGCCCCTGCTGTTTCTCTGTCATATTAATGATCTACCAGAAAGAGTAAAATCCCACATCTGGCTATTTGTAGACGACTGCCAACTGTATAGAGCCATCAACTCAATTAAAGACATCCGAATTCTACAAGAAAACCTTGATAATCTACAAAAAGGGCCCAGGATTGGGGAATGCGGTTTAACTTCCAGAAATGATATCCCCTCAGTTCGAAATCGAAATCTCCCTATATCATTAACAACACAATTCTCAAAAACGGCCAAGTGAATCCATATTTAGGTACATGTATTACTTTCTCCAATGACTTGAAATGGAAAACCCACATCTCAAACATAACAAAGAAGGCCAACTCTACACTAGGCTTCCTAAGACGTAACCTCAGATACTGCCCCCAAAGCTGCCGGCAAACCGCATACCAAGCGCTCGTCCGTTTTAAACAGGAGTATGGGAGTGTAGTGTGGGACCCATACCAGCAAGGAAACATAGAGAAGCTAGAACGAGTACAGATGCAGATGGATGCGTATCAGCCATGCTGGACAAACTAAAGCACCCCACACTACAAGAGAGGCGCAGACCAGAGATTAACGTTCTTGTACAAGGTAGTGGAGGGGTACGTACCGGCTATCAATATTGATCAATATTTGCATCGATTAAGACCGAAACGAACTATAAAGGCTATGCAGTTTGAAGACTACATCCATCAAAACAAAGTGTTAAATTCAGTGAACAATAACTCTTAGTGCTTCCAGCCACTACACACGAACAGTGATAATTTTAAATTCTCGTTCTTTGCGCGAACCATACATGACTGGAATTTTCTCAGTGAAAGCACTGTGAACTCAACGTCTGTTGAGTGTTTTTAGGCCGCAATATCGGCAAAATTGGGACATTTGCCTGGCTCATATTATCTCCATGCGCACTCCCCGTTGAATACAAGCCACTCTTAGTCACTTCAACGTATTCATTCGGATTCAGATTCAGGTTCATATGGATTTACCATCAAGAAATAAATTTTGCAGCGCTTTGAGAAATCCGTGCTTAATGCATATGCGTGAAGCGTTGTCCCAGATTAGCATGTGGATCCCGCGCAAGATTTTCAGGGACGACACTTTCCGCTCTATTAAATTTATTGAATTGTACGTTTAAAGGAAGTTTATTCTAAACAAATGTTCAGATTAGGCGGAAGGTGTCGCCCCTGATTAGCTTGTGCGGACTAATCCGGGACGATATTGTACGCACATGCATTAAAACAGTTTTCCCAGGGCTTGGCGCACACAAAGTTTTATGAAGGGAAGGCAATGACTCAGATATATATTTTTGCTAAAAAATGAAGACGCAAAAATCTAATATAAGAACCTTAACAGTAGTTTACAAATTATTATATAAATAAAAAACATATATGTAACCGCATTTTCGAAAGCCACATGCGCTGAAATGCGCTTTGCTACTATAATCTGCCTGTCTTCGGATAACATTCTGCGGATTCCGGATATGACGTAAACGCGGACCATCGTTAAAATGTAATTAAATTACAATATATTTCTTTTTACATGCAGTTTTGAATCAGTATACACACCATAAGTCATGTGTCCTAACAGTGTTGCTGGAGCAGAAGTGGCAGTGGTAGCTGCGTGGCACGCCATCTGAAGCTGAACCGACTGAATAGTGGGTTGCGGGGGCGAGTCTATGATTCTCTAGAGAAGTAAAGAAGGGAAAAAGTTATTGCATTTTTTTTATCAAAGTTAACGTTTTGGCAGATAGTTGAGCTTTTTATGCAAAGACTGGGCCGTCTAATTTGAAATGCCAAAACATAAAAAGTGAATCCAAGAAATAAATTATATATATAATTAAACGTTGGACTAATTTACAGTTTCATCCATACAACAGAAAATGCCAACTGACGTCCGAAAATGAGTCAATATACTGCAAAAATAATTTCGACAATCCAGGATTGCTTGATAATTATTTTGGCAATTGAAATTATAACTAGCTTAAAAACTGTTTGTTTTAACATTGATAAGAACCTGTTTTAGCGTTGTTTATTGAAAAGTTTGTATGTCATTGTTTATTTGTATAAAGAAAAATCAACATCTCCATGGTTTCATAGTCGATATAACATGTAAATAAAATATAGCGTAAATCTGGGAAAACGGATTTAATGCATTTCGTAAAGTTTCGTCCCTGATAAGACTGCGCAGTCCGCACATGCTAATCAGGGACAATAATTTTCGCTTAAATTGGATTTTCGCTTAGATGATACCTTTTCAAACGAAAAATACCATGTGGGACTGTTAAGGCTAATTTCGGACGACACTTGGCACAAAACAGTAAATCAAGTGTGCCCTTAGAAATTCTCAAATTTAGCGCTACTATACTACCTACCGAGCTTGTGCTCTCGTTACAACGGCGACATAAAGAACCTGAAGATGACGTTCTTGTTGTCTTCTCGGTACTCAGGCTGGGCGAGTATATGTTGTTCGTAACATTTTAGAGGAAAAAAAATAAAAAAAGAGAGTAGAACAAGAAATCGTTCGATGTTTGCTTCTTTTACAACGCTGGTGGGCTCGGTGCCGTGACGTTGTCAAAGTGGCGACGTCATTCTCTTCACATACAACGTCACATGACCGAAATCGACAAATGAAATCGATCGTTTTTTAACAATTATTATTAATTATGTATCGGGATGTAATGGATAAATCATCTTACTCGGAAACATTCGTATTGAATAAGAATTACAGTCCGAAACACACGGAAATAACCGACATATAAATGGCTGCAAAAACCATCACCAAAAGAAGAGAAAGAGGCTATATTATCAATACAATAACGACGACTAATCATAATAAAAGTAATAATAATAATAATACGGGCAAAAGCCCGCAAAGCGGGCGTTGACCGTTCATACATATGGGAATTTATACATAAAATTACATAAGAATACCACATATGGATACGTCTTTAAAAAAATTTGCCACGCGACATATATTTTCGCGATGCTATTTATGACCTTGAACAAATCAAAAACACTTTGACATATGCTAAATCACATGTAACTACATACCTCAGGAAAAGTAATATCAATGACATCATAATTGTGTAGCGAATCGCACTAAATATTCTCGCATTATTTGTTTTTTATCGCAACCGTTCCAGAATTAAGTCATTACTCAATTATCTCCCCTGAATGCTCTTCTTCAGTGGGTATAAGCCGAAGACTGGTTCACTACATATAGTGACAGTCTTTACCAAACACAATTTAGGTGAACATAACCCGTCTTTAATATATTGCCGAATCTCAGATTTCTGTCGAATTAATTTGCTTTGATCTTTTCGATATCGTATTGTTATTATTATCCTGACAAATCACAAACGCTTGTTAAAAAAATTATTTGTTTTTAAACATTATAGTTGGCATCTCTATTCTTCCAGTATTCTCGCGGTATTTCAATAACGACACCCTACTGTTTATTTGTCAGAATATGTGACGCATTTTCCATTCGCTCTCAGAAAGCATTCTATACATAGATGGTGACGTCACTTCGTTATTGTCAGTAAGACCGGTGTGTACACAATGTCTCAGAAAGAAGTTGTACGTGTGATCATGAGCAATATTCTGGTAAGTTGTCGTTGTTATCCACAAGAAACACATTTATTCACAAAATTTAAAGATATTCCGATCTAACTTTTTAGTCATTTAGCTTTAATATTTAACGTATTTACACCTCGTCTGCTCGCACTTTACCGATATCCCGAAAGGTTACATATCACGATAATAAGTTTAGGCCTAAAACCACAAAATCCGAACCGTTGGATTTTCGTACCACAATCTTACGTAAAAAATCTTCCAGATTCGAAATCAACAAAAAACAAGACATTTATAAATTGTCTGCATTATTTACTTAATTTAAGATATTTGTTGGTTTTCCGTTTTTAGAAGCTGTTCTTCGAAGGCAAGAGCTGGGCATCATACAAGCCATTCTATCCAGCAAAACTGACAGTTTTGGTTTACAGAAATCAACAAAGGAGGGATTCCTGAACTATCAAATTTCCAAGCTATACACACAGTTATTATCTGTGGTGATCTTTATTGGTTCTGTTTGTTTACTTGGATGGAACATGTGTGAACTTTTATAGAACTTTGAAAAGTCTATATATGTCTGTCTATAAACAAAAATCAGCTATTGTATAATAAGATCAGATGTGCAAACAGTGTCAAAGGGTTGTTAAATTAACAATTTGAAGGCAATTATGCTGAAAAAATATGAAAGTCCCCATGCAAATTTTGTCTGTATATCCCCAAGTGTCGATAATTGTCAAACAAGTAATACAAAACTTACCACAAGTATGTGAAAGCACTAAGTACCTGTGATCCTTTTTAGTAAGATAGTGTAATTCTAAACAGTAGCAAATAGCTTGTTTAGTAAATGCATAATGCAATTAATATGATTTCCGTTCTATTGTGTAATTAATAAATTGGTTGTTACTTGTTAATCCATGATAAATGTTTTATGGCTAGTACAAAACCAGCAATGTTAATTTTGTAAAAGGTAATACAATAACACCACTTTGTAATTTCATATACGTAAATATTCTTGAAATGTAGGTTGATGACAGTGTTTTAGTTTTACTTATTTCGTAACTATTATTTTATGTGCAAATAAATGATGTGAAGTGTTTTGTATCTCCACACAATACCACATACCTTTTTATATATGTACTGTGCTATGTGTTATTTGAATGTTTAAATACAAAAATATGGATGATATAACATGATGCATTCTAATATTTGCATTCAAATTGTAACTATAGAGCTAAGTGTATGCAGTTTAGACTGTGATTTTAGAATTGCTACAACATGGCTAGTTTTTTAGTGATGACAAAATTTAAACTATTCAACAATAGTTTGCGAAAGAAAATTAGAAACCTGCAAGATACCTGTATTTATTAAATATTTTAATTGCGAATCAAGTATGTTGTTATGCTGTTACACATAATTATACATTGATAATAAATAAGAAGACAATAAGTGGTGTTAACGTTTCCCAACAGTAGAAATCATTCTTCTGATGAAGTCAGTGATATACAGACAAAAGCTCCAGGTATGGCTTTCAATACGTAGTGTGTGTTATTTGACAGTTTAAAACTTATTGGATTAAAAAACAATCCTGTCAAATTTGTCAATCAAAATTGATTTGACACATCACATGATTTTGATTATGTTAAATCAGTATACTGTATGCTAAATGCAACTGCTTTAGCAAGCTGTCAAGTTGAATTGAGACATTTGATGAAACAAACTGTTTCCTGGGTTGGACCAGTACTTAGTGTCTATTTGACGTACCATGACATCGAAAGTCTACAAGACCTACTAAGTAGAACGAGAAATGTACTTCGACGTACAATTTTCACCGACCCTTGAGTGTTAGCCAATCAGAAGACACCTTACATCTGTTGCTTTTAGAGATTTTTGACATTGAACATTATTATTATTTATACCGAATTATGCGACTTTTGACTGCTTACTCATAGATATTGTGCGTATATATTAAACATTATTATTATTACAATTTATACCAAATTATGCGACTATCGACCGCTAACTCATAGATATTGTGCGTATTTATTGACCTGGCGTGGTGGAATTAACCTCTGACTTATGCAAGTTATGGTTATCACAAAATACGACCAACGGGGAGTTTATAATACATTATTTATCCCATTAATGCTTGGTAACTGGTTACCGTTGGGAATTTCCTACACAGTACTGCGCTGGACGGTCGTGATACTCCGCCCCGCATGATCATTTTATACACACAATATGCTGAATAATTTTAATTTTAAAAAGGTAACAATTGAATCTTCTTCAAATTTGGATATAATCTATTTCAATGCATTAAATACTTGAAACTTCTATGTGTTGTATTTTTGCCATTCTGATATTTTTATTCATTTTGTCCTCAACTAAAAATGAGATTTTAAACATTTATTATGAATAAATCTGAAGGAAAAGCGGCTCAAGAGACTAGTGTTTTGATTGTCTGTTCAGAAAATGTGTACGTAGAAGTACAAACATGTATGTCGAAGTACAAATTGTACTTTGACGTACAAATATATACTTCGAAGTGTATTTTATATTCATGTCGACGTACAATTATTGTACTTTTAACGTGTAGGTCTTCTTGACTTTCAACCCAAATGGTACGCCATAGTATGTCTTTAGGGTTATCTAAAGAATGCTCCCACTTAAAGGATCAATACAGAGACCTCCCAGTGACTAAGCCAGTTAGCAGGCACCCCATCCACTATACAACATACACTGAATCAGCTATAAATTCCTGTGGCTAGAAAACAAAAAAATATAAGATGCTAGATCTTTAAGCTTGGAACATGTAACTCGTTTTAAGATGGATTGTTTTGGATGCATAACTTAATTATGGCAACAATTATCATATTTTGAACACAATCATGTCCATATATTTATTAAAAATACATGGTTATCAAAAAAAAACTTAAAAAACTTTTGCCCGTAAATTAGGTAGCACCTATAATCATATTAACAACTTATTAGTATTTGTAGTAGTAGTTGTAGCGGTTGTAGTTGTAGTCGTTGTTTTTAATAGTAGTTGTACAATTAGAAATAGTAGTAGTATTATTAGTAGTGGTATTGGTGGAGGTTGAGGGTGGGTGTAGGTGGTGGTGTATTGTTGGTGGAGGTGATTCAGGTGGTATTAATGGTGAACAGTCGAGCTAAAAGTAACATAACTTTAGATGTTTCGTAACGAAGAATAGTTAAAATTGCACGTGCAAAACTGCATATCAAAAGTAACAGTGCAGACATCTTTGATTGTTTTTCTAACATGCTTGTGTCTTCGGACAAACGTCCATTGGAAATCCAGTATGATCCGCATATACTCAATTATGGTGGTGGAGGAATAACATTTCATTGATGGATCTTTATTGTATGCTTTCCAAGGGTTTATCAAGAAATATCAGTGAATTAAAACTAACATTAAAAATTATCGATAATTTTTGTTGTTTTACCGGAACTACTTTAAGATATCTTTGGTTTCCTCCAATTGTGACTCCCAAGGGTGACTACTCTGCATTGAATGTTTATAAAAACATACGGATTAGCTTCCTTTAACATTACATGTCATAGCATTACGGGAAATTATATTGCCCAGAATGGCAAAAATACAAAAATAATCATTTGTGAGCAAACCATAAAAAGAAAATGTGTTGGATTGGTGGAATATCGATTTTAATTCACTCGTGATCATAGAAAAATTATATGTTCTATGATCACTCGTGAATTAAAATCGATATTCCACCAAATCAAACAAACATCCTCTATGAATTCGGATTTAACGCTGCATTTAATTATGAAGTTTTTGACAAGCTTTCAGCGGCATGAACTCAAACAAATCGAATAGAATGCAGATGACAAAGCATATCATCATTTCCAGATATGGCTTTAAACAAACAGTAATAGATATGAGCGATATTTTTGCCCAGTGATATCAAGTGTTGTTAAACGGATTTTATAATTTAAAAACATTTTAAATGAAGATTTAAGTTTCAACAAAAGCGTGTTCTGTGTTGAAATATAATATGCTAACGATACGGTACAACTTTAAAGTTGTTGGACTTATGTGTGCTACGTATGCTAGAGATGAACAAATTGGAAGTATAAATAAGAGAAAACAAAACAAAACTGAGCTTTTTTAAAGGAACATATACTATATAAGAAAGTGGCATGCCGTATCCACTCTTGGTCCCCAAATCACAATACACGAAATTGTAATATAAAAGAACATCCATTTTGTGTTATAAATACTTATTTTAATTCTCCCAAGATTAAGTTATCAAGAACTAAAATATTTTCTTTTTCTTGAATCAACATCAAACAATTTTAATTCTACAATTTTATAGACATTATGTTCGATAAATCGTACTAGTCTGACAACTTTAAAATGTTGAAACTTAGTACATTATGCGCACAAGAACACCGGCGACATAACTAATTTATGCGGCAGCAGTTTATTTGATACTATATAAAATACCATATTATATATCAGGAAGTACACGTGCTTTATCTTCAGTATTAAAGATAAACAGAAACGATTTATATTTTCACAAATATACACCAAACTTGTTTTATTCATTCATAGGATTTGGCGTTTTCAGTGATTGGTCAATAATTTACAATTTAACAATGGCGAAAATAGCAGTGTGTCAAGCTCATACAAAATCGGCAACTTCAATTTGTTTCACTCACGGGACATTTCTGTGTACTAAATGTCTTCTTGAAAAGGTTGAAGAGAAAGAAGATTGTAACAAACATGATATGACTGAAATCACAGACGAAAAATTACAAACAAAGCTGAGGTTTTTCACAATGCAACAGCGTGCTTTGAATCAACAAGGAAATTTAAATTACAGAATCAAAGAGGTTAATAAGGAACGAGAATATTTGGTTAAACAAGTGGAAGAGGCACAAGAAACGCTTATTAAAGATATAAAGGAACAAGCTGACAATATTTTGACGGCAATAAACAATGAAGGTAATACAATTGAATCGAAATACCAAGTTTTCGTGAAAGAAATCGATGAAAAGTTAAAACCTTTAGAAGCGGATATTAAACGCATGGAATCTGCAGATTCAGATATTGCTAAAATTCGGAGATCGATAGAGATTTTGGAGAAAGAGTTGACAGAAAAATACGTAGTTTTTGGCACAGTTACAGCCGACTTTGAAACAGACAAAAAACTAACAGAAACATTAAAAGGCCTTGATTCTCTTGGTATCTTCGTTTTGGCAGAGATGGAAGATTACGAACCGATTGGCGGTGAAGACAACAAGGCATTTGCAAACGACGAAATTGAAAAGACAAATGTGAGGGAAACAAAGAAATCAGAAGGAATCGACATTAAAGATGAAGGTGAAACGATCTACATAAGGAAAACAGAGAACACAGAGATAACTTTTAACAGAGACATCCCCTGCGCTTCTGCAAATGACGAATCCGATATTTATTTAAAACCAATAACAAGAGATATTGTTGAGGCAGAAAGTAATAAATCAGAATTTGAAAATAAAGAAGAAGAAAAACCACGACTGCCTGTACCGAGAAGATCGCAATTACAAAGCGACGATAAGATTGCAGATAAGTCAAAATGCTGTTGCAACTAAATGAAGGACAACATAAAAAAAAACATGTTCGCTTAATCGTGATTGTTTTATACTTCAACGCGTGATCAATGTGAGCTCATATCAAAAGCGTCCGATTATTTTTAAAATGAATTATTGTTCAATCAGCGAATAAGTTGAATATTTTATAAAATAATGTGTGAATAAACAGAATATCATACGGAAAAACAACCGTGTAGCAGATTTATTTTAAAGGCATAAATGTGCAGTATGTATGAGCTGAAGAATTTAAGTACATGTTAATTATTTAGCACAAATTCATTTATTTTGAATAATAATTGTCATAATTTGAATCAATAAAATTGACATAAGCAAGTAAAAGACAATTTTTGATAAATCGGGGCTAGCTATCTAGAATTAGACTGTGCGACAAATGAATTACGGAATTGCAAGTATAATACATGTGCATGCTTGTTTAGAGGATGCATTATATCATATGTTTGAATTCATATCACAATAAGCGTGTTAAGTAATTTATGAGTTTTGTTATCATCGTCAGTTCTGTAATTTCCGTACAAATAAGACATAACATAGTTACTTGGCTGTTATCTTACATTTTCAGATGATATAACTTTCGTTATCAGGTAGGATTGGTATGCATTAAGTTACGCTATACCTGGACAGGTTTAAACATCTCAACGTTTACCTGAGCAGGTTTAAAGATCTCAACTTCTAGCGTCATTTTAATAATGGGCTTAATATATGTATAGTACAATTTGTAAGAACAAAACAATTCTATATCGCATTGTAACGAACACAAAACATCTGAACTGTATTGTTTGATAATGATCTGATTATAAATAATTCTTTCTTTATGTTCGTTTTAATGGTATTAGCACTTGTTTCATTTATACACAATTTGCTTAACAAATACATAGAGAATACTAGGTTAGCGTTGAATACAGAGAAGTTTATGTTGCGAGGCTTAGAACGCCGGAAGCGCGAGCCTTGGCGAGCGCTTTCGGTGTTCGAGCCGAGCAACATAAACTTCTCTGTATTCAACGCTAATCCTAGTATTCTATTTATCCCATTTGATTTTTTCAACGTGACATTTAACATGAATAGATCTAATAACCTTAAGAATAATTTTAATTCAGTCATAAAAGCGCTTAAAATCTAACAAATGTAACCATGCGTAGTGATATACATGTATTTGTTCTGGTACGCAAAATAGTCTTTAAAAAATTCACACACAAACTGTAAAACAAGTAAAAATATCACCATGTGCCTACATTCAATTTTACGCAGTATGCGAATTTTAACACATTACGACCGCGAAAAGAAGATTTTACTTTACTATAATTCATTTTATTTTCGAAAGAAAATGATCAAAATCCAATATGGCGGCGATTGCTCCTGACAAAATGCTGTCAATGTCAACATACATGTACACCATCGACGACCTAGTTCTGGCTACCATAACTTTAAATGTCGCTTTTTATGATTTTTGACTGGCGCGACTTTGTACAGGTCTGTCAATGCTAAATAAACTGTACTCTGAAGTTTCTGTAGCTATCGAAGACCTTAACAATTTTGACGAGTAAACAGACAATCGCAGCGACTGACACTTTATTTTACAAAATATACAGGGCAATACGTTTTCCGACTTCGAACGACGAATTTAAGGACACGCAGAACGTGTTTTTATAGAATGTTGTGGGTATGCCGTGTGTGATCCGATGCATCAATGGCGCCCATGTTAAAATCATTTCCCCGAGAACAGGGAACGACAAAAGTACAAACAAAAATCAAAACACGTAAGAACTAGTATCTTACCTTTAATTATCCATTAAAATCCATCTAATAATCCATTTAACACAATAATTGACGATTTTGCATCTAGGGTCTTTAATAATTATTTTAGCATAGTTAAATAAAGACCCTTATGCCATTCTATCACTTTATTCAAATGAGTTTATGAACGCGATAAACTTTCTTCTTCGTCACACGCTACGTCATGTACTCTACATTACTGCTGTTCCAATGAACCGGAGCAGTTTATCTAATAATAGCCGTTGGTAAACTCGGTTGCATTTGCAGATTTCTGCATACAAACATAATTATGTTTAAACTTGCACAATGTTTTATTTATCTATGGTAAGTGCCCTTATTGTACGAGAAAATAATTTAATATATAAATGCACAAAGAATGGAAAACATTCCAGTACACAACAGATACATGAGTAGAAAATACCCGTGTACAAAATGGGACGTTCCCAATTCCAGTGTAGTGCTATTTTTACCATCTTATACTTTACACAGCTCTATGCCTAACGTGAAATAGGAAAGCAAACATAGCAGATTATTCATGAACTGTGCGATATGTGTATGGCTTGTTGTACATTCTTAATATTTAAGTTAAATGTCAAAAGTATATGCTTTGGTTATAAACAATGCACATTACACGAAATAAGGAAAATGTGATCAATTGACAATTCAGATATGTCGACATACAGTACATGTTGAAAACATGTGAATTAAGTCGCGTTTATAATAAATCGTCAAAAAAATGGGGAAAATGACGCAATAAGTATGTCATTTTATGACGCCATCAATCAGCTGATTTATTATACGGATGGCGAAAAATTATGTCATATGACTAGATTAAAAGGTTGAAAGTCGTATAATTTTGAAGCTTAAGTTTTGTCGACTTTGTTTCTTATGAAAAATCATTCAGTGGTAAAGTAAATATAAATAAAAAAATACAAAACAAAAATCGTGTAATTTTATATTTTATTTCAACATTTCTTTTGGTGAATATGTCATATATATATATTTTTCTGCAAAATATGCACATTTTCTTTTAATGGGTGACCTTATAATTCGATCAATAAACCAAATAAAACAATATCGACCTAATTTTAGCGTATATCGCATGACGACATTTAAAAAGTAGTCCGTGCACGCGACAGGTATATTCCACAGTGTTGAATACAAGCAAGTAAATTCCACAACGTGTTATACCGTCAATGTCGCGATGAAAATGGGATAAAATATATAAAACGACCATAACCCGCAAGTGTCCTTACCCAGCTTAGAAAAACGAATAAATATAAACAACAACAAAATCCATCTTTTTATACAAAAACAGTGATAATGTTCAGAAAAACTATACATTTCATAAATAAATGTTCACAAAGCACGTGCAATAAACTTATAAAGCACTAATGAGGGCCAGTTGATAATTTGCATAACAAGCAATCTTGTTTTGTTTTTAATTATATCACGGCCGTTGATCACTTGCGCAAGGACTTTGGGGTGATGCATTAATAAGCAAGAGAGGTTGCAACCTAGCATGGAAGTTCATTTGCGCAAGTCGAATAAAGGTCGAGATAACTGTTACTAAAAGAAAGAAAAAACGTATCTTCTCCTGCATTGAGTTTGGACTGATATATTGTGTTGACATTGTGTGTATAGCTAGTTAACCTTGCTTGGAATTCTACTTGGGACAATCTGAGCCAATATCAAGGTCACTGTGTCTTAATATATATGCAGGTATTGTTCTTGAAGGGTGTGTGTTTGTTGCTTATTGTCAGACCTATCTTTGGATTGCATTTGGGACCAGTTGGAATTAGGTCAATGTCACATGTTTTAAAATAGAAAAACTTTGTCTTCTAAGTTATTAGTTTGGATCAAGGCAATGCTTGTTGGTAGCTGACACGCAGACAGTGGTGATACTTCAAATTTGGCTCTAAAGACCGGAAGTTTAAATACACGATCGAGAAATCAATAGGATGCGTAGGTTTTATATCTTTTGTCTACGTAATTTGCCTTTGTTTTAACTTGGGTAATGTAGTCTGTTTCAGCCAAGATCATTTCAGACCCTAATGTACAGAAAAATACAATCACAACCCATTGGCAACTTGAGGACTTTTGCAAGTTTTAGCATAGTGTAGGTTTAAAAAGCTTTTCCTCAGTAAGGAACACATTTCTATCCAATTAAATCGTTAAAGACATTAACCGATTGCTTAAAAAATAAGTAAACACGCATTAACATATTTTACTGCCGCTTGAAACGAATAGTTTTTTTCTCCTAATCCAAATGCTAATTCACTCAAAAGCATGAGTCAGGGAATAAAAAAGATGAACGAAAAAAGACCGATCTATCCTTAATTGTTGGTAATGATAATGGATGTTAACAACTTATTTTACCCTATTGCTTCTGGTTGATCTCCTTGATAAATAAGCGTTTTCTGATACATGTGTAGCAGATGCAAAGGATATTGCACTAATTAAAATAAGCCAATGATCATTTTAAACTATAACAGTCTGAAATATTTATTTCACCGTTTCTACGTGATATATTTACCTGATTCGTGAATGTTAATTACTTGAATGGTCATGTAATATAATTGGAGTCGAGTTTATTTTCAAATTCATGAAAGCATAACAATTCGTTTCTCAGTACTTACGATGAACATGAGATTTATACTTAAGTCTTTGCAGGAAAAGAAAGTAAAATGTTATCCAAAATGTATCGTTTCTTAGAACGGTCGTCTGACATTCCTAAGCGTGATCCGCTGCAATGTCCGTTACCTCAAGACCAGTTTGTATTGCATACATGATCAGCATTACATGTTTACACAACATACATATCATCAAATGCAGTTAAAAAACCGGTAAATTGGTGTTGACCATACAAATAATACAGGGGTTAACAATTCCATAAAAAAACAAAATACCAGTATTATTTAATGTGTTTAATTGAATAATTATATTTTTGAACAGTTACTATACAATATATCACGACTACACTCGCAAAGCGATGCAAAATTAGTTTTAGGTGATTAATTCAAGAGATTGAACAAAATTAAAAACGTTGCTATTCTTTCTATGTAATAATATGTTTCTTTTTTTTTTTTGAAATGCGCTGCATTCAAATAGTCAATAACAGAAATCTGATCCCTTATGACTTTGAAACAATGTCTTTGGTTTGAAATCCATATGATCTTATTACCTCGTCATCCATATTTGCGATTTTCTCTCTCGTGATTGTGGGCTATCAAACACTAGGACATAAAAAAGAACTCATAAATACCTTAAATATGTTGAATTGTATTATTAGTTTATGATAATATGAAAGATATTATTTCTGTTTATTTTATATAATGATCTTTTAAAAACATTTTGTATTGTTTCTACATCTGTGGGTTATGAAGATTCTGAACGATTTATTTCGAACCCTGTTCATATCAGTACCCATATCTGTAACTAATTGCACAATGCGCAAATTTCACTGTCACATATATTCAATCACTCAAGTGCGCAGCATGGTTTCCTTGTGAAATATTTTCATTTGGTAGGCCAAGAATAAACTATATGTTTCCACTAAAATCACAAAAAAGGTAGAGCGGCAATTTGTTGTTATATCCCCGCGATGATCATTGTGGAAGGCCATATACAGAGTGTGTTGTAAATGCAGCAGCGTGTTTTTTAAAGCAATCGTTTGACGTCATAAGCTTTTTATTTGGAATACAATTATCTCGACATACAAGAACACAATTCATATTGTCTAACTCCTCAAGTTTCCAATATGTTAAAAAGACAACACAAAATCAAACTTACTCACTTCCACATTTCTCAATCGTTTCATTTCTTACTCCTAAGTACAACCTTGGAAGTATTATCGGCACGTTTAAAAATGTTTTTCCCAAAACGCTGGCAACATGAATTGGCAGCCGTGTCTATGTAAAACTCGGAATTTCACGAAATATACATAAAGGTATTTTCACTAACTTACATCAGCGATTTTGTTTCCACGTTGAATACTTCACCGAGTACAAAGCAAACATTGTTTCACGTGAAGTAAAGCATGATACTTAGTTCCCTGAACAACCAACAAGTTCACCGAATGTATTTACGTTGCAATCATAGAGAATATTACATTTAAAAAGAAATATGATTGGCATTTGTGCAAAAAGACGATTGTACATGACGAAAGAAGCAACGCGGACAAAAGTGTCGACAAACAACAACGTGGATTGTGGAATTAAACTGCAATAATTTATTACCTACAATAAAGGCAAATAAGCAAAAAATCATAGTTAAAATGTGTACGCTTTGCAATACCGTCTTCATCGATTAGGGACGATTTTCAGGAAAAGAGACGTTTTGTATTTGTTTAATCAGAAGTCTGTGTTCTAAAGCGTCATTCAGCAAGTAATATATGTATCTCATCCATCTTGCCTAGATTCAACAATCTAGAGTAACACATGGAGTCGTCTTTCTGTTCATTACTTTGGTTTTTGTCATTGCCTACGTAGATTGAATGGACAAAGTGCATCGTCTTTCTTTTCAATATTAAGGTTTTTGCCATTATATCCCTTAGTGTGGGCGTTTTTCTACGGCAATAGCCGTGGCACATATGCTTATTTTTTCTATCCTATGTTTTTGTCATAGACAACAGCCTTGAAAAATCGCTTCGTGTTTTTTTAATTTTATTTCTTATATCTTGATCCTGGCGTTTGAGCAGGACAATCGCCAATATGCAATTCCTCGATTTTCTTTTCTATAGTTTCTACGTCAATAAGAACGACCCATGGACTCATTCTTTTTAATCCTATATTCTTAGCAATTGTCAACACCATTAACCGCAACACACGGCTTCGACTTTTGATGTTTTCCTTTTTGTGTTTGAACGACAATAATCCATGGCCGTAAATCACGGATGCATTCTCTTTTTGAGATGTACTCATAAACGAGCCATTGCTTCTTTTGAGTTTGCGCCCAGGACCGGATGCTTTTATAATACACAGACAATTCTACAGGTGGAGTAGGTTTTATATTGGTTTTATTTCACTACATTCCCTTTTAAAACATAGAGAAATCCAGTGCAATTTACGGATGATCACTTCGTCAGCAAATGTACAGAAGCATACATTTACAACCCATTAGAAAACTTTAGTACCATTATAAGTTGCAACATGGTTGGATTAAAAGCAAATTATTGTTTTTGGCTGTGTGCAGAGAACCTTCAACCAAATTCAATCGCTAACGAAATCAAACAATTGCTTTCAACATGAACAAGTTACTGCATTCACAAAAAAACATTGATTTCGTATTGATCTAATATATAATTTTGCATTCCTCCAAAAGAGATGAAGCCATTACGATAAAAATATTTAAATATATAAGGAACCAACTCAGTTTAGCAGCAACCGGAGTAAAACAAAATGTACGATATATGCACACAATATGTAGTACTCAATAAATATATACCTAAATGCAAACCAGTTTCAAAATAGTTTATGAACACACATGTATGTATACAGTAAGATAATTCAAGAAACAAAACAACACATTTATTTAAACAGTTGGATCATTTACGAAACAATATGCTGCCTCTGCTTGAAACTATGTGCTTTGTCCCCCAATGTGAATGCTTAATTCCCTTTAAGGCACGATTCAACGAATAAAGGCTAATTTTTGTTGTTTGCATACATTATCATTACCAAAAGTTAAAGATAGATCGGTCTTTTTTCGTTCATCTTTTATATTCATTGACTCATGCCTTTGAGTGAATTAGCATTGGGATTAGGGGACAAAACTCTTCGTTTCCAGCAGCAGTAAAATAAATTATCGTGAGTTATCTTTTTGTATAACTAATATGTTGAACATGAACTATTTTGATAATGTTTGGTCTTAAGTAATTGATTTATTGAGTACTATATATGTTAGATATATATCGAACAACCTGTTTTATCAAGGTTGTGACTAATTAACATAGTTGGTTTCTAATATATGCAAAATATTACATTTTGTATTTTATAGAAAGTGTGCAAGCTCTGTTTAAATTTGGGTTTATCCTTTTACGTTGAAAAGCAAATCATACAAAACACATTCATCTATCAAATTTAAGTCATGCAATTATAAGACTCTATACAACTGTTTAATTATACATCGGTTATTGGCACAACCTCCTATTCTTAGCGCCAACTCCTTCGTATTGGCTCCATCTTTTTAAGAAGAATGTAGAAGTATCTATTACATCGACAAGAAGACAATATGTTTGTAAATGTAGCAACGTGTATATGTTTACAGCAATCGTTTGGTGTCTTTAGCTATTTAATTTGGTGTAAATTAGCTCGTCACAAAGGCAAAAACCTACGATTTGCTTTTAAAAACTCCACCATGTCACACCTTATGAAGGTCCTCACGTTTCTAAATGCGTTGTGATTGCATATTTTTTTGAATAGTGTCGATATATTAATCTTCGACGAATTGCACAAGATTTTCCGATGTTTAAACTAATGGGAAATAGGATGATAACAAACATACAAAACCTACTCACCCATTTGATTTATCCGTGAATTTTCAAAACATTCGTTTTTACCGCCGCCTCGGAAGTAGCATTGCCTCGTTGACTATTGCACCTGAAAAATATTTTGCGCCATTGATTAACGCCATTGATTAACGGCCATGTTATAGGAACACACGACATCGTTGTTTTTTTTTTTATGTCTATCTTTTTTGGCCAATTGTAGACGTCAATAACTGCGACAAACCAAATATTTTTGACTTTTCTATAATTCGTTTATGGCAATTTCATACGTTCAAAACTGCACAGTCACATTTTTTCTCTTTTATATCTATTGTTGTGCCATCGTCCACGTCAATCGCCGCGAAACATAGCCTCTTTTTTCTTTTCTTTTTTTTTACTTTTGTCTATGTGGATGTCGGCTTACGCGAAGACATTGCATAACCCTCCGCGACATCCATCTCTCCATAGGCCCATCAACATTACCTTAATGTCGACTGGAAAATCCTGTGCGCATGCGCTGTGTTTCGCGGCCTCGCCCTTGTGCGCCACGCTCAATTAAGTCAATTCCGTTTGCGGTGGCTTCATTTTTGCTCGCTTCATCGTCTGCTTCGTAGGTTAGATTTCGAGCACGGAATCATAAAACAAATGACGATAGCAATGAGTATTGAATATTTATAATATAATAAAGTAACGTATCGGTGTTATCACATGAAAAATAATATGATAACACCATTATCATCATCTGAAGCAGCAATAGCATCATCATCACCATGATCATCATAATAATCATCATAACTAGCAGCAACAACAGCTTCATCATCATCTCAAAAGCAGGAGAAACTGTGCCAGTTATACTTAGTGTATATTTGTTACATCAGAAACAACAAAATATGCAATGAAAGAATCAGAAGCAAACATGTTAAACCTACCTAGCCTCCGCACGAGTGTCGCGTGTCTGGTTCCGTAAACGGGCTCTCAATTCCTCCGGCACAACCCTGGTGGTGCGTAAAACCCGCGCAGATTCGCGACCTGAAAAGCGAAGTCGAGTGTTTTAGTATCATGACGGGGCCGACGGATATATATCTTACAACAATATTTGTCTGACCAGGCTTGGGAACAGGATTTGTGGTTTCGGGTGGCGGAATATTTAACCATTCCCAACCATTCGCATTTAACTGCACAGCGCACCTTAAATTAACTTGTGATTATCACACAAAAACATTGTATGAGCCATAATACTGCCGACATGTGTTTAATAGACCTTTATAGATTGTATAGAGAAGCAAACAGTAGACAGCCATTACAGGTATTTGTTGCCACAATTTCTGGTTTTGCATGTTATTCCCATTTTAAAAACGTTTCTTTTTTCTATCTTTCTTTGTAAATAAACATAAAACTTCATACAAAGAATGCTTGGTTCAAAATCGGTATACAATAGATTATAAAATTGTTTGTCATATTGGCAGAATAGAAGTTATATTAGAAATTGAAAATATAGAACAAATAAAATGTCAATGTAAGACTATTTTATTTACTTAAATGCTGCTCATTATACCCTTACATGCGACATGTAAAATATATATTTAAATCTGGCTACACTTTAGATTATGATATGCTTATTATAAAAATGCATTTTAAAATGTGCTGCTCTGAAACCGAAAGGCATTGGGGATGTAACATTCCACAGTGTTTTGTTACCAGGTTTTTTGAAATATTTTCTATGTGGTTGACCTTGGTCCGGTCCAGCTAGTACGTTTGGTTTGTTATTGTAAATTGTACAACAAATATCCAAGTTGACATTACATTTATATGATAAACAACATATTCTCACGGCATATATTTTACAGGTTTGTATTTTTTGGAAGGCTAATGTGAAAAGTTCTATTACAAAATAGGATAATAGTCTTTTGAATCTGAATTTAAAGCTAAGTATCCAGTTTATGAGATTTGCGTTGTAATGTTTGTGTTAGCAAGTTGGATTGAATATCATATCCCATTCGATTGCCTAGGTTTATTTCATTTAGTGACACCATGTATCTAGTATCAGAGTGCATAACAAGGCTTGATGAGACATTGCTTGTGATGGTTTGGGCAAAACAGTAATACATACCTTCTGAAGAGTTTATAATAGTGCAACTGAGACTGAAACTCGAAATTCTTTGTGAATCAAGTGTACAGTTTCTAAAGTCGTTGTAACGATATGATTTCCAATTATTTACTGTGGTTGTTATATACTATATATGTGAAGCACATTTAAATACTTTGTTTGTGCTGGCTTAATGTAGTTAATTTATATAAGGGAAACTTATAAAAATACACATCAAAATACCTTAAACAATTTCTGAAGCTAAAAATCCCAGAGGTCGGGCATTTCGTTTGTAATATCATAACGATTTATCAACGAGATTTCTCCGTGCCCTGTGATCAAAACCCAGGCCCAGGGATTGACAATCAATTCTATACATACCTATATATCAAATTAAAACAAAAATCATATCTTTTGAAATGTAAAGTCCCTTTACTATGTTATGTTTTTGTTTGATTTTTTTTTTAAATCGTACAGTGGTTCCTTAAACATATAAAACCTACTCACCCATTTGATTTAAGACAATGTCAGGGTATTTGATATAGCAGCCCCCTTTTTCTAAGAACAGTGCCGCTATACGAGAATTTAGACGATGTCTACATTTGTTAGCTGTTTTGTTATTATCGATGTAGCGCCAGCTTATGCGGGGAGGATTGCAGAAAAAACTAGGGTCGTACCAGGAAGAAGCTGCTGAAGGTAGCCTACTATGCAGACGTAATGATTATAGATATCTAGTATTGAACGGGGACCGATCTCATTACCACCACAATGGATGATCAAACGTTCAGGTCGCTGATTAAATAGCAATATATAATTAATGAATTATCGTAAGTCTTCCAGACGCATGCCGCCTTAAAAGTCCCAGATGATGTTGATCCCCGAGTCCTTTAAGCCCAGATCACTACCGACTGCACTGCCTACTGCCCTATGATAAGCATCCCTTATTATCGATGAACCAACTATCCAGACGTTCCTTATGCGACATAAAATACCCGATAAATATGAAAGTTAATATCCGATGCTCAAAACGTTAAACGTTTACCTGTTCCAGCCAACAGTATACCTTTATATAACCAACTTGGTTCTTCCGAGATTAGTTTCCGGTTCTAGTAGACAAATAAAAGAACTTGTATTTTATTGTATACATGGCCTTAATTGATCACCAAACATGTGTATTATGAGCAATATATGTTGTAAATGAATAAGCACATTTAGTGCACCATCAACCAAACATGTAACATATATATATATAACCACCACAATGTTCTTCCGGGATTAAGTCCCGGTTCCGGTAGAGACCCGAGAACGGCGATATCTACCAAGAACTTGATATATATTTAATATTTACTGATAGCCAAAAATGATCACCGGGCTTTTCACCATAAGCCAATTTGTGCGATCGTTTCAACACCATAATTTTAAAAATGAATTAGCACATTTAGTGTACCATCAACCAACCATATATAATTATATATATATATATATATATATATATATATATATATATATATATATATATATAACGACCACAATTTTATCTACCGGGATTAAGTCCCGGTTCCGGTAGAGACCCGGGAACGGCGTTATCTACCAAGAACTTGATATTTATTTAATATTTACTTATAGCCAAAAATGATCACCGGGCTTTTCACCATAAGCCAATTAGGGCGATCGAATCAACACCATCATTTTGAAAATACATAAGCACAATTAGTGCACCATCAACCAACCATAAACCACATATTCACCATTTTAACCATATTTTTTTTATTTTCTTATTAAGACTATGATCCTATATGTTATTCTTGGATTAAGTTTCGGTTGCAGTAGAAACCCGGGAACGGCGTTACTACCAAGGTATAATATGACAATATGTTTTCACATATTAGACTATTTACTTTAATCAAAACACTCAAGTGTAAAGCCAGCATGCTTTAATATGTGTAGAATTTTACCTTTTAAAATTTGATAATATTAAACAAATTAAAACATATCAGAGCAAAATACGTATTCATGTTGGTGTATTATAAAACAAATATCTTCTAACGAATGTAAGACTTGTACGCGTCAGAATTCCATCTGCCCGTGGCTTTAATCTCAGGTACTGAAGCGCCCTTGTTGAACATGCCTGATGCGCCCCCTATCCAAATTAGCGAGAGTTGTATTGTCTAGGCCCGTTTCGCAGACGGTTTTCCTTAAAACTGCATTGAATTGATAAATTGTAAGTGGGCTGCCATCAAAGTGACAGAATAGCGGGCCCTGTATGTCTGGACGGTACTTCAAATAGTCTAGAATAGCACTATAACAATTCAGATCAGTGGGGTCGATCTGAATGCAAACACATTAGCCATCTCGGCGTTCATCTGTCTTCGCAGCCCTGATGCATAATGCTATACAACTATCCCCCATTATGATATCTTTCCAGTCGAGTAAAGGTCGAGATAACTGTTACTAAAAAAACTAACAAAACAAACATCTTTTCAATACATTGAGTTTGGTCTGATATATTGTGTTGACATTGTGTGTATAGCTAGTTAACCTTGCTTGGAATTCTATTTGAGACAATCTTGGTCAATATCAAAGTCACCGTGTGTTTATATATATTTATATATATATATATATATATATATATATATATATATATATATATATATATATATATATATATATATATATATATATATATATATATATATAACAATCTTCCCTTTAAATAGCGTGGGTTATATGCGGGTTTTGTTCTTGAAGTGTGTGTGTTTGTTGCTTATCGGCAGACCTATCTTTGGATTACATTTGGGGCCAGTTGGAATTAGGTCAATGTCACATGTTTTCAAAATAGAAAAACTTTGTCTTTTGAGTTATTAGTTTGGATCAAGGCAATTTTGTTGGTTGCTGACACGCAGACAGTAGTGATACTTCAAAGACCGGTGGTTTAAATAAGCGATGGAGAAATCAAAGGATGAGTAGATTATATATTTTTTCTCCATGTAATTTGCGTTTATTTAAACTTTGGTAATGCAGTCTGGTTCAGCCAAGATTATTTGAGACCCAAATGTTAAGAAACATACAATCACAACCCATCGCCAAGTTGAGGACCTTTATAAGTTTTAGCATAGTGGAGATTTAAAAGCTTTACCTCAGTGATGAACACATTTCTATCCAATTAAATCGTTAATGACATCAACCGATTGCTTTCAAATACAACAAGTAAAATAAATGTCTGATTCTGGTTGATCTCCTAGATAATGTTGCATTTTTCCAATATAGGTGTAGCAGATGCCAAAAAGTTTGCACTAATTAAATAGGCCAATGCTTATTTTAACTTATATCAATCTGAACTATTTATTTCACCGTTTCTACGTGATATATTTACCGGATTCATGAATGTTGATTACTTAAATGGTCATGTACATAATTTGAGTCGAGTTCATTTTGACATTCATGAAAGCATAACAACTTGTTTCTCAGTACTTATGATGAACATTGGGATTTATGCTTAAGTCTTTGCAAGATGAGAAAGTCAAATGTAATCCAAAATGTGAACGGCCGTTCGACACCCCTTTTCGTGATCCACTTCAATGCCCGAAGCCCTAAGACCAGATTTTACTGCACGCATGAATTAAGCAGTACACGTTTACGTAACATACAAATCATCAAATGAAGTCAATAAAACCAGTAAATTGGTATTTACAGTCCACATAATAGAGGTTTTTACGAATGCATAGAAGACAAAAATATCAGTAGTCTTTTATTTGTTTGATTGAATAATTATATTTTGAAAAGTTAATATATAATATATCACTGCTACACTCGGAAAGTGATGAAAATTTTATTTTAGGTTTTAAATTTCAGAGATTGAATACTATAAAATAAAAATCGCTTTTCTTTCATTTTATCAATATTGTTTTATAAAATTATTCAATAAATGATATAATTTTTGGAAATGCGCTGCATTCCAAATATAAAAACAACAACACAATTCTGATCCCTTATTGACTTTGAACCCAGGTCTTTGGTTTGAAATACAGATGATCTTATTACACCTTCAACTGTATTTGCGATTTTCTCTATATGTGATTTTGGGCTTTCAAACACCGGGACTTAAAAGTACGCATGGAAGTGTTAAACAAATTATGGTTACTGGAATTGTTAAATGTGATAATGTGAACGGTAATATTTATGTTAATATTGTTCTAATATTGTGTTCATATCAGTTCCCACATCTGTAAGTAATCGCATTATGCGCAAATTTCACGGACACAAACATTCAATCACTCGAGTGCACAGTATTGTTTCTTTAAGAAATATTATCAGTTGGCTAAAATTATACTCCATGTTTCCACTATAATCACCAACAAAAGCTGGTAGTGCGGCAAAGCTTTTTGTATATCCCTTTCATGATAATAGTTGAAGGCTATATATATAGTTTTGATCATGCAGCAACTTGTTTATTTTGAACGCAATCGTTCGACGCCGTAAGGGATTAATTTGAGTAGCATTGTCTCGACATACAGGAAAAGCATTTATGTTTTTAAACTCCCAGATATCACAATTTATACAGGTCTTCAAGTTTCCAATATTTTAGTAAAAGAACAACACAATATAATACTTAGTTCCCATCTACATTTTTCAATCATTTTCCAAGTCCGTAAGGCGATCTTGGAAATATCATTTGCTCGTTTATAAATGTATGCTCAAAAAAGGTGTAACTAGGGATTGAAAGCCGTGTATATACATATAGGTTATATTTGTTAACTTACACCAGTGATGTTTATTCAACGACAAACACCAAGAAAATATTTAAACACAATTTATTCACTAATAAAAAGGTTTCGCATTTAAATGTCAAGGCTGGGACGATTTGTATTAACAGATTCCCCCGAGAACGGCGGGAAAAAGCAGTATATAGTGTCAAATCCCTGTGACAAGAAGGGAAGTGTGTTCATGGAAACTATGCCGATAAACATAAGTCTTTGTTCTCCAACACTGGTACAGTACATTACACAGGATCCTGTCGTCGGGAGTTGAACTCTGTACACATTTGACCTAACCGACTGACGGTGTTCCAAACGTTGTGAAGTCCCAGCTTTGACGATGTAATTTTTCTAAGGGTAGTTTGACAAACTCGCCAATACTGAAATATAACAAAATCTGTCAAGCATCGCGTTACAATAAGTAATATAGGAGAGGGTGATTAAATATAAAATTCGTAAAGCAGTGACTTACTCGGTTTACTGGTTAGCTCGAAAAGGAATGATTGCGAGGAAAACACGCGGTTTATATATTTGGACGAGTCTAAGTGATACAATGGACTATAGCATTTCATAAAGAGGATTTTCTAGAGTTAGAGTGGAAAATAGCCTTTGCTTGTAATTAGATAGTTTATTCGTAAGCGAATAAACATTATTATTCAACGACAAACACCAAGAAAATATTTAAACACAATTTATTCACTAAAAAGGTTTAGCATTTAAATGTCAAGGCTGGGACGATTTGTATTAACAGTTTCCCCCGAGAACGGCGGGAAAAGCAGTATATAGTGTCAAATCCCTGTGACAAGAAGGGAAGTGTGTTCATGGAAACTATGCCAAAAAGGACCACGGCCACAGGATGTGGTCCTTCCGCCACACAGCGGCTATGAACACACGCCAGCCCTGACACGCAAATAGCAATGAATTAAAATCTGTCTGGGTAAACATAACTTTGCTTAAACAGAAAGCTATAAATTGCCCCGGACAAAGTGTTCAACATGATATCGCATCCCAACAGGTGTCATCGGATTTAAAAGGGTAGGCGATTCGACAATGTTAGGGTATTTGATATAGCAGCCCCCTTTTTCTAAGAACAGTGCCGCTATACGATAATTTAGACGATATCTACATTTGTTAGCTGTTTTGTTATTATCGATGTAGCGCCAGCTTATGCGCGGGAGGATTGCAGAAAAAACTAGGGTCGTACCAGGAAGAAGCTGCTGAAGGTAGCCTACTATGCAGACGTAATGATTATAGATATCTAGTATTGAACGGGGACCAATCTCATTACCACTACACTGGATTATCAAACGTTCAGGTTGCTGATTAAGTAGCATTATATAATTAATGAATTATTGTAAGTGTTCCAGACGCATGCCGCCTTTAAAGTCTCAAGTGATGTTGATCCCCGAGTCCTTTAAGCCCAGATCACTACCGACTGCACTCCCTACTGCCCTATGATAAGCATCCCTTATTAACGATGAACCAACTATCCAGACGTTTCTTATGCGACATAAAATACCCGATAAATATGAAAGTTAATATCAGATGCTCAAAACGTTAAACGTTTACCTGTTCCAGCCAACAGTATACCTTTATATAACCAACTTGGTTCTTCCGAGATAAGTTTCCGGTTCTAGTAGATAAATTAAAAAACTTGTATTTTATTGTATACATAGCCTTAATTGCTCACCAAACATGTGTACCATGAGCAATATACTTTGTAAATGAATAAGCACATTTAGTGCACCGTCAACCAAACATGTAACAGATATATATAACCACCACAATGTTCTTCCGGGATTAAGTCCCGGTTCCGGTAGAGACCCGAGAACGGCTTTATCTACCAAGAACTTGATATTTATTAAATATTTACTTATAGCCAAAAATGATCACCGGGCTTTTCACCATAAGCCAATTTGTGCGATCGTTTCAACACCATAATTTTGAAAATTAAATAAGAACATTTAGTGCACCATCAACCAACCATATATCATTATAAATATAACCACCACAATGTTCTTCCGGGATTAAGTCCCGGTTCCGGTAGAGACCCGGGAACGGCGTTATCTACCAAGACTTTGATATTTATTTAATATTTACTTCTAGCCAAAAATGATCACCGGACTTTTCACCATAAGCCAATTTGGGCGATCGAATCAACACCATCATTTTGAAAATACATAAGCACAATTAGTGCACCATCAACCAACCATATACCACCTATTCACCATTATAACCACGTTTTTTATTATTTTCTTATTAAGACTTTGATCCTATCTGTTATTCTTGGATTAAGTTTCGGTTGCAGTAGAAACCCGGGAACGGCGTTACTACCAAGGTTAATATGACAATATGTTTTCACATCTTATACTATTTACTTTAATCAAAAGACTCAAGTGTAAAGCCAGCATGCTTTAATATGTGTAGAATTTTGACTTTCGAAATTTGATATTATTAAACAAATTATAACATATCAGAGCAAAATACGTATACATGTTGGTGTATAATAATAAAAATATCCTCTAACGAATGTAAGACTTGTACGCGTCAGAATTCCATCTGCCCGTGGCTTTAATCTCAGGTATTGAAGCGCCCTTATTGAACATGCCTGATGTGCCCCCTATCCAAATGAGTGAGAGTTGTATTGTCTAGGCCCGTTGCGCAGATGGTTTTCTTTAAAACTGCATTGAATTGATAAATTGTAAGTGGGCTGCCATCAAAGTGACAGAATAGCGGGCCCTGTATGTCTGGACGGTACTTCAAATAGTCTAGAATAGCACTATAACAATTCAGGTCAGTGGGGTCGATCTGAACGCAAACGCACGAACCATCTCGGCGTTGATCCGTTTTCGAAGCCCTGATGCATAATGTTATACAACTATCCCCCATTATGATATCTTCCGCCATTATGACCTGCCCCGTTGACTTTGCGCTGGGCACGGAAAGCTCGCTTACGCGTAGAAGTGCTATGTAAGCCAACGAAAATGCAGCGCTAAACAGTTTTACTTCGTATTGTAACCGACAAGTGAACTCTAATTTTGCTTAGCAGCATTTGCAGAACGTACTGAGAAATGGGTAATCGGGAATCTTTTCTCACATGGGTACGCCTTAAACCTTCCAGCATTTTACGCACTATGTATTTCCGCGTGCAGTCATCGAAGTCCTTTATTTTGTTGATGTAGCTTATTGCAGACATATGTTGGCTGACTGTTGAACTCGCGTATTGACGGAGAGATAAGAATGCTAAATATTCGGTTACAGTCTCCACAGACGTAGGCCATGTTGGAAACTTTTTGGTGATCCGACAGAATTCTTCAAACATTGATAAAGCACATTAATTTGCTTTGTGTGTTCTTTCGGTTAGACCGGCATTAATTAATTTATTAATTTCGGATTTAATATCTGTGGAAACGACTCCGGAATATCGAGCGGCGTCCTTGAGGCGTTTGCCGGAAGAAGGAGAAGCAGCCTTTCCCACTGAAAGCGACTGATCGCGTCAGCAATTTCGTTTTTGATTCCATCGATAAGGGTTCATTTACCATTATATTTAATTCAAGAGTTAATAATACAAGGTGTCTTATCAAGTACATAACACTTTTATTTTTGGATGTTTTTTTATTTATTATCTCAACAAGAGCCTTGTTATCCGACCTGAAATTAATCTTTTTATTTCTTAGTTTTGCACCCCATAGATGTAGAGATAAAATTATTGGTACTAATTCCAAAAATGTAACGTTTTTAAATAGCGCGATACCAAATGTGAATGGCCACGGGAAAAAGGCCCATTCGCCGTGAAAGTAACAGCCGCACCCCAAGTCTTTATTTCCACTCGCGTCGGTAAAGAGTTCCATGACGTCACTATTGAGCCAATCGGCTTCATTGAATAAACACGTGTCATTAAACTCGCGAAGGAACCGTATCCAAACTCGAGCGTCATCCTTTAAACCGTTGGAAATACGAATACGATGGTGTGCCTTTTTTTGCATTTGACAGCGCATCATAAAATCTTCTGTTGAATGCACGCCCGGCAGGAATAGCACGGGCGATAAAGTTAAGTAGCCCCACTATCGACTGTAGCGATCGCAGTTTCATTTTCTTAGTGTTTAAAAGTAAATCTAATGAATGAAGAGACTTTTCAATCTTATCTTTTGTGATTCAAATTAACTGATTACGCGCGTCAATTTGTAAGCCGAGGTAAGTTAATACTTGTTCGGGGCCGAGACATTTTTCTGTATTTAATGGTATGTTTAAATCGCGCATTATTAATTTGAATTTTTCCATAATGAGGAAACACTCGTGCTTTGTTTTCTCTATCATAAGAAAATCGTCAAGGAGATGTTCAGTGTTAATGTGCAGGCTTTAGTTGCAACTAACCAATGAAAAAATGTAGATACTTTCTCAAATATAAAACAAGCCGACGAAACACCCATTGGAAAAGATTTCTGAATCCAATAACCCATATCAGTTTTTATACCCAAAAGATCAAAATCCGATGGTTGCACTGGACATAAATCAAACGCCGATGCAATGTCCGCCTTGGCCATGAATGCACTGTTACACACATTTCGAACTTTATCTATGGCACTGTCAAATTTTGCGTACTTTACACTACTGAAAGCCGGCTTAATGAATTCATTTACACTTGCGCCTGATGGTAAGGATAAATTTGTGATAAGTCTCCAGTCGCCAGATGACTTTGGAACAAGACCAACAGGATGTATACGTAAATTTGAAATAGGCGGTACGTCAAAAGGCCCAATTAATAGACCTCTACGTTTTAAACTAGTTAACTTTTCATGTAAAACTTTCCTGTGTACGCGGGCTGATACAAGGTTTGTAGAATTAATTGGTACTCGGGGTCCTTCATAATGTAACGAAAATCCATTACTGAACCCGTTTAAAATATATAACGCATCAGGTTGGTTAGGATATTCAGCCAAGTGTAAGGCCAACTTTTAAATATATTAATAGGCGTTCGGCCGAGCTCCCATATACTTTCTAGGTTCCACGGATCGCTGAGCTGGATTAAAGGATCTGATATTGTGTAGAGCATATGAACCATGAGGCTGGAAACGCAATGGTTGTTGCATTAACGTGGGTCTAACCGGTCGTTGGATACCGCGAGGCGCTTGAGATAAGCAATGACTAGATGGATGCCGGGAGCTACATTTTACGCATTTGTGGGCGAATGAGCAATTGGTATAAGAGCAGAAACCTTTATTATTATATGCGAAACATGGCTTAGCCTCGACAGTGGCCATAGGTAAAATTGAATGCACAGATTACAATCACAATCAGGGTCGATTATGTCCCAACGACTGCTCGGATTTTGTGCGATTTTCAATCTAAATTGATTATCATAGTCGGCCCAACCGGCGAAACGGGACGCTGCGGTACGAATGTTATTCATGTACTGAATAAGTTCTAAATGTTTGTTTCCGTGCCTCGACACAAATATAGCCATATATATCAAGAAGGCGTCTGACCAAACTTCAATGCGTTCGATATTTTTAATAACGCCTGAATCAGAGACAATTATCTCGCCATTTCTTATTTGGACTTTTTGCTGGGTTGATTCTCGGAATTTAGGCAAAAGGGACCTCAAATCAATAAATTCCCCTTTCCAAATTTTTTGTCTTGTCTGTGAAGGTACATGTGCGTACATATTCATCCAACCTGTCTCGCTTTCTTTCTCGCTTGTTCCCGGCTCGGACGATTCCTCTGGGTCAATTTCCGGTGCCGTCACTATCGGTTCCGCGCGAACGGCCCTCTGTCTCGGTTCCGTGCCCATGGCTTGAAACGCTTGCGCGACTTCCGCACGACGTTTTTTTGCACGTGGTGGCATTATAAAACCATAAAAATAGTATTGTTAATAAAAACGGAAAGCGAACAATGATATAGAAAATAATTCCAATTTAAAGCAAAAATACAATTATTCTAGAATTTAAGCTTTGTTAAATAGTTCACTTTTAATATTTTATAGTTATGTTATTCTGGAAACACCATTTCTATAATCATACAAACACTTGGTTGGTGTTTCTTGAATCTAAAAACTAAAATTATATTCTGTATACTAAATGTACAACGACTGACAACATAAAGCTGATCACAGAACACAATTTCGAGAACCGTACAAACACGCGGTCGGTATATCTTGAATATAAAAACGCAAAATATTAAATACTTACCCCAGAATAAAGATACTGAATTTCTTATACTAAATTTACATACGAATAACAAGATAAAACTGTACAAAATAAAAACAAGTTCTCATTTAAAAAGAACTTCAGACATATTTTCAACCACGTGCAACCACAAAATTAAATGTAAAATAGGTAAAGCAGTGACTTACTCGGTTTACTGGTCAGCTCGAAAAGGAATGACTGCGAGGAAACCAAGCGGTTTATATAATTAGAAGAGTCTAAGTGATACAATGGATTATAGCATTTCATAAAGAGGAATTTTTAGAGTTAGAGTGGAAAATAGCCTTTGCGTTGAATAAATTTATTATTAAGCGAATAAACATTATTATTTCAATGTTCAATACTTCGCAGACTACGAAGCACAGATTTCCCACGCCAAGCATGCAACTTAGTTCCCCGAACAGCCAACAAGTTTACCGAAAGTATTTTAGTTGCAATCATAAAGAATATTACATTTAAAAACAAACATGATTGGCATTTGTGCAAACAGACGAGTGTACTTACAGAATGGAGCATCATTGACAAACGGATAGACAAACAACAAAGTTAAAATGTAATAATGTATTGCCTACAATAAAGGCAAATAGGCTAAGAAGCAGAGTTAAAGAATGTGTACGTTTTGCATAACAAAATCATTAAAGCTGACCGAAATGAGTAATAAAAGCAAAAGTTCTTGATGTTTGTCTTTTAAGACACGGAGTTACCGCAGTTGACAGTAGTTTCCGTAAGAATGGTGAAGTGCGGTATTCTGCTTAAAGATTAATTTCTTCGGTCTTCATGCATATGGGTCATACGTCGCCAATGCTATAGCGACGTCACTTCGTAACCTATTAAGCTAGAGATTTCCTCTTAGATGAGGTCAGGCTTTGTCATGGTACATTATTTCAGTCCTCTTAGATCAGGTCATTCAAAGCTCTTGTTCAATATTTCAAAGTAGATGATACGGAACAAACAAGTCTAACAAAAAATAACTAAGAGTCCGTAAGAGCGCATTCATCAACACGGTATTATATTGATCGAGATTGTGGACAATTACCCACATGATCAAACAAACATAAATGACAATACCGTCTTCATCGATTAGGTACGATTTTCAGGAAAAGAGACCAATTTGCATTCTTTTTATCAGTAGTCTGTGTTCGAAAGCTTAAATAGAAATAATTTACGTATCTCATCAATCTTGCCTTAATTCAGCAATCTAGAGTAAGACGACGAGTCGTCTTTCTGTTCATTACTTTGGCGTTGGTCATTGCCTACGTAGATTGAAGCGACAAATTGCATCATCTTTCTTTTCAAAAATAATGTTTTGCCATTCTATCCCATGTTGGGGCGTTTGTCTACGGGATCAGCCGTGACACATATGGTTATTTCAATAAGAACGACGCATGGACTCGTTTTTTATCCTATATTCTTAGCAATTGTCAACGTCAATTACCGCGACACACGGCCTCGACATTTTCCTGTTTTCTTTGTTTTGTGTTTTGACGTCAATTATCCACGGCCGTTAATAACGGACGCAGCCTCTTTTTGAGATGCATTTATAAACGAGCCAATGCTTCTTCCGAGTTTGCGATCAAGACCGGGTGTTTTAACAATACACGGAGGATTCTACGGGTGAAGTAGGTTTTATATGTGTTTTTTTCAATACATTTCCCTTTGGAAAACATCGGGTATTCTAGTGCTATTCACAGATGATAAATTCTTCAGCAAATGTACAGAAGCATACATTAACAACCCATTTGACAACGTGAGAACCATTATAATTTGTGACATGGTCGAATTTAAAAAGCAAAATAATTGTTATTTGGCTTTGTGACAAGCGACCTTCCATCCAATTCAATCGCTAACGACATCACACGATTGCGTTCAACATGAACGAGTTGCTGCATTTACAAAACATTGCTTTCTTGTCGGTCTAATAGATCACTTTGTATTCCTCCAAAAGAGATAAAGCCAATGCCAGTGAGGGGGCGCTAAGAACAGGTATTGGAGCTAATTCACGATATATGTTAAAACAGTCTTATAACATCACTTGCCATAAATTTGATAAATTATGTCCGCTTTTTATAATATTGTTTAGTTTTCAACGTTAATACGTAAACTAAATTTTTTACAAAACATACACCCGCTTGTTTTGAAAAATTAAGATGTAAATATTTAAATTAATAAGGAACCAACTCAGTTAAGAATTCAGCCATCTGAATAAAACACAATGTACGATATATACACACAATATGTAATATTCAATAAATAAATACCTAAATGCAAACCATTTTCAAAATAGTTCATGTACATAATCTATGTATACAGTAAATTAATTCAAGAAACAATATGTTACCTCTGCTTGAAACGCTGTGTTTTGTCCTCTAAGGACAATGCTTAATTCTCTGAAAGGCACGACTCAACAAATGAAGGCTAAAATATGTTGTTTGTATTCATTATCATTTACAACAATTAAGGATATATTTGTCTTTTTGTTCATCCTTTTTATTTATAAACTCATGCCTTTGCGTGAATTAGCATTTAAATGAGGGGACAAAACTATTCGTTTCAAGCAGAAGAAGTTTAGTTTAAACGTATTTATTGCATAAAATATGCATGGGATTGGATTACAAGTTTTTGCAACATAATCTGGATCCTCTCCCAGATATTTATATAACATAATTTACTTAAATACATTATTAATAGTTCAACAACATAATTATACACAGATAAATAGACATGAAAGTAGGTTAACAATTGTAAAGTTATTGATAATAGTTATCTCCCATTGTATGCATGTCATTGACAATTTTATACAAAATTAAAAACCTTTCTGAGCCTGCTATGAATGACTGTACTGTTCTGAACACCATTTCATTAAAATCCAAAGACATGTTGGGGTCCCCACATAGCAACAATTTAACATTAAGGTTCACTTTGCTGATAGTTAGTCCTCTTATGTGTGCGAAGTTTAAACATTCAAAAAAGTAATGCCGCGCATTTTCACAAGGAGCTCCGCAAGAACAAGATTGATCAGCGATTAGATTTGATCTATAAAGATCGTAGTTTAAACTACTACACATATTTCTAAGTCTTGTGTGAGCAATGTTTACTTTTCTTTTGCCTATATTATAGTATTTTGGGCACACAAGTGGTTGTGGGGTTATCGCTGATCTGAAAGAAGATATTGTAGGTTTTTCTTTTATGTCTATATTAAGGTCATTCCACAATTATATTGTATATGGAAAATACGATATACTGTATGAAGTTAATCGCAATTGGGGCAAAGAGTAATTTCCTTGATTTCTTAGATTGTAATGTGATATACTACCGACATGTTGTGGAAGTAGATTTGATAAATAAGAGGGTGTTAAATGAGCGTGAATTTTATAAAATGTTACTAGTTTTTTTTTTGTCTCATCGAGGCTAAGGGTTCAAGACCAGATTCTTTATCTCTTTACTACAAAAGAGGGGTAACCCACATGCAATTTTAGCAACTTCCAATTGAAAATGTTCCAGCCTATTGCTTTCATATTCAGTACAACCGTCCCAAACTTCACTAACATACTCTAAGATTGGAAGAATAAAGGTTCGATAGAGTTTAAGAATGTTACTTACTGCAGAAGTAAAACATGTTATTGTGAATTATCCAATTGTATAAATTTTTATGTTGAACATGAACTATTTTGAGAAATTATTTGATTTATTGAGTACTACATATTTATTAAAGTTGTGACTGCTTTACTGAGTTGCTACTTATACATTCAAATAATTACATCTTGTTTTTTATAGAACGTGTGCATGCTCTGTATATATTTGGGTTTACGCTTTTACGCTGAAAACCAAATAATACAAAAAGGAAGATCATCTATCCAATTTAAGTCATGCAATTATATTACTCATTACAACAGTTTAATTATACATTGTGCATTGGCGCCACCTCCTATTCTAAGCGCCGTCTCATTCGCATTGGCTCCATCTCTATAAGAAGAAAGCAGAAGTATCTATATCATCAACAAGAATGCAATGTGTTTGTGAATGTAGAAACTTGAATATGTTAAAAGAAATCCTTTGATGTCATTAGGTATTTAATGGTGTAAATTAGCTCGTCACACATGCAAAAAAAAACAACTATTTGCTTTCAAAAACTCTACCATTTCACACCTTATAAAGGTCCTCACGTTTCCAAATGGTTTGTGATTGCATATTTTTGAATATTTCATTTCGATGTATAAATCTTTGACGAATTGAACAAGATTTTCCGATGTTTAAATTAATGGGAAATGTGATGAAAACAAACATATAAAACCTACTCATCCATTTGCATTATCCGTGCATTTTCAAAACATTCGTCCCTAGCGCTGCCTCTGAAGTAGTATTGCCTCGTTGATTATTGCATCTGAAAAATAGTTTGCGCCAGTGATAAACGGCCATCAGAACAAACGTCGTGTTTTTTTTTCGTTTCTATCTTGTTTGGCCCATTGTATACGTCAATAACTGCTTCAAACAACATCTTTTTTACATGTCTATACTTTGTTCATGGCCATTTTCTACGTTTAAAATTGCACACCTTTTTCTTCTTTTTTATCTATGTTTGCCATAGTCCACTTCAATAGCCGCGAAACATAGCCTCTGTTTTTCTTCTTTTTTTTACTTTAGTCTATGTGGATGTCGGCTTACGCGAAGACATTGCACTACCCTCCGCGACATCCATCTATTCTTAGGCCTATCAACATGACCTTAATGTCGACGGGCAATCCTTGTGCGCATACGCTGTGTTTGGTGGTCTCGCTCTGGTGCGCCACGCTCAATTATGTCACTTCCGTTTCCGGTGTCTTCATTTTCGCTCGCTTCATCGTCTGCGTCGTAGGTTAGATTTCGATCACGGAATCTGAAAAAAATTACGATAACAATGAGTATAAAATATCTTTGAAATAATAAAATTATAATAAAGTAACGTTTTGGTGTTATCATCATCATCATCATCATCATCATCATCATCATCATCATCATCATCAGCATCATCATCATCATCAGCAGCAGCAGCAGCATCATCATCAGCACAACCAGCAGCAGCATCATCAGCAGCAGCATCATCAGCAGCATCAGCAGCATCAGCATCATCATCATCATCAGCATCATCAGCATCATCATCATCATCATCAGCATCAGCAGCAGCAGCAGCATCATCATCATCATCATCATCATCATCATCAACAACATCATCATCATCATCATCATCATCATCATCATCATCATCATCATCATCATCATCATCATCATCATCATCATCATCATCATCATCATCATCATCATCATCATCATCATCATCATCATCATCATCATCATCATCATCATCATCATCATCACCATCATCATCATCATCATCATCATCATCATCATCATCATCATCATCAACATCATCATTATCATCATCATCAACAATATTATCCTTCTCCTCCTCCTCCTTCTCCTCATTATCATCATCATCATCATCACCATCATCATCACCATCATAATCATTTCTAACAACAACAATAGCTCTTTTATCATCTCATAAGCAGGTGAAACGATGTCAGTTATACTTAGTGTATATGTTTTACATCAGAAACCACAAAATCTGCAATTCAAAAATCAGAGACAAACCTACCTAGCCTCCGCACGATTGTCGCGTGTCTGGTTCCAATACGGACTCTAACTTCCTCCGGCCTAACCCTGGTGGCGCGTAAAACCCGCGCAGATTCGCGACCTGAAAAACGAAGTCGAGTGTTTATGTACAGTGACGATGCCGACGGCAATTTGTCTTACGAGATTTTCTGTCGTGGCTTGGATACAACATTTGTGGTTTTGGGCGGTGAAAGAGTTAACCATTCCCAACCGTTAAAACACATTTAACTGCACAACGTTTCTTGAGATTTTTAGGTGCAGATATTTTACTACGTATGTTTAATAAAACTTTTTTTATCGTATGAGTCAAACACAAAAAATTATGATAGTTAATTTTTTCTCAGAAGAATGTTTTTGCTATGGTACAAACGAAATTTTTCTATTACATGATAGTGTATGTTAAAAGACAGAAATTGCTCCAATGAATAATGAAAGGAATAATCCGGTTAAAGGAACGTATGTCGGTAAATTTTAATAATTTAAAACTCACTGTAATTGGATGATGTAGGTGATTGAAAAAAATCAAAACTTGGCCAATTTGTATCAGGAGTGTTTTAGTGCAATAGATAGCTAACACAACATAAGCAAAAAAGACATTTCTTTCCGCTAACAACGCTTAAACCATAAGGCAATTTAGTAAAATTAGGAATAAATAAAGATATTAAATAATACGCAGAAATATTCCCCATTTCTACTTAAAATGTATGTTTAATGATTGTTTGTTAGATTTAAGTTTATTAGTTTATTGGTCACATTTAGCTTTTTTGAAAATTCAACATGGAAAACCTAAAAAAATATATAAAGTGGAATAAAAATTCTTAAATTGCAGGCATAACTTATGAGCATTATGAATACCGACCCTTTCTTGTTACAACATATATGCAGTGGATGGGTTTTGTCCTTCTTTACAAAAGTATAAGTGTCGTATAAATTTCAAAATATATCGACAATTGACGTATGGAAATGCATCATATTTTTGTGTTACTTTACGAGATGCAAAAGCAATTGTCACAAAAAGGAAAACATAGGTAAGTTCTCTCAATCAATATTATGCAATGATAAAATCCTGAATCGGATTACATAAAATGTAAAATGGTTAACAATGGCTTGTAATCAAATAATAATAACTTTCGGAACAATCAAAGGAGATGAACGATTAGCGCACAAACAAAAGATTCCTAAGAAAATGTCCTTTTTCTGTATATATATTGTTCATAAAGCAAAACGATAAAACAATGATGCAAATTTTTATATAACTTAAAAGCACAGGTTCGAATTTACAACAACAACAAGCCCAAGCGTAAACATATAAAGTTGTACTGATGGTACATCAGTGAACATATTGCAATACTATTCTTTTAATCTGATTTTGATTTACCCAAGGATCATTTATGTGAAGTTTCGTACCCTTCGCTACAATTTCAGTGTTTCTTTATTGCATGTTATAATTCAGAATATTCCATTTTCGAGACATGCGGGTAAAAAATGTCACATTTTGTAAAGTTCGTCCATTGTTTTTAAGGATTAACCGAATCTCCAAAGGCCACATAATTGAAAAACAAATGCTTAAGCGTGTGTTGCGAAAAAAAAGTTATCACTTAATCTGAGATTTCACGAGATTTCCTGATAACTCGGCACAAGAGAATTCTGCACTTTTTCGCCATTTTCCGCCACCTTTTTTCTCCGCAACACTTTCCATCAGACTGGTTTCCGCGTTACGTGTAAATTACGACTTAGCTAGTCAAATGTTTTTTGCAACCTGAATAGGAGGCTAAACTATTAATGCGTTTGTTTGACATAAAAAAAACAAATTAAATGTTGGAAATCAGTTGTTAAGTGGGCATGTGATGTACCGTATATTATGTGGTAAACTCACCCTGTGCTTACATTTACAAAATAATGGCATAATTTCATAAAAACCACTATAAGAAAATTATATTAAATTTACCCTGTAGCTTATTATCCAAACATTTTACAATATGCTTGTATTTGATATGCCTTTTTAAGCAAACGGACTCATTCAGTTCGCATGGAATTTAAAAGAATTTTGAATAAAATGTGGGAGGCGTTTATCAGGTTAAGGTTTGTATATTCGAGGATTTACGTTATCTTCTTACCAATCTTACATGGAGTACAATAATACAGTAGTTTTTCGCTTATTACTAGACATGTATGACGTTTGTTGATCACGTGCATTATGTTCAAGTTTAAGCAAAAATCCAAAGATACAATATTAAAATTAATGTTATTTCTTTAAACTTTAAAATATGTAAAGAAGCTGGGTTAGGAAATAAAAGTGAGAGTCACACATGAATATTGCTATCTGTTTGAGTTAGAACAGGATTTTGAAATCGTACAATCTCACTTTAGCCATATAAGGACACACTCAGGTTTCCTGACGGCCATGTTTTACAACGGACAAAAAACTTTTTTGAACTCGGCCGAGATGTAGTTTTAACAATTGTTCTGACCAAGAAGATGAAGATTGGACTTAACCAATGTTTTTTAAAGTGTTAACAAGGTTTCGCAATAACTATATTACGATAAATGTCCAGCCCTCTGGCGGTCCTGTTTTTCGACGAACAACAGCTGAAACATGTTTTGAAAAAAGGTTTTAACAAGAGTAAGATTGGACCATACACATGATTCAGAGTGAAGACAAGCTTTGTCTTAACTTTGACTAATGACCCCGTTTTTGAACAAATGTTCTACTCAAGATTAATGAAACTTCATTAGTAAATGTTGACGACGGAAGACGCATGACGCACGACCAACGACGGTCTGAAGGCGATCACAAAAGCTCGTCACGGCCATGATGTGCTCAGTTGAGCTTAAAATAATCAACCACTATCGCATTTAATTCCTATACTTAACAAACGGAATAAATTGATAAATGTACCGAATTCTCGATACCGCCCAACGCCAGCGACAGAGTTTCCGGTGAAAGCGTCTGAGTGATTCTCGGAATGCAGGCTTTCACGTGACGTTGATGAACTTCCGGCTCTGTCAAGGTCAGGACGTCAGTATGGTCTGCGCTCAGCATTCTTAAATGATATGAACGTCGGAGCACATGATTATGAAACTTACAATATAAACACATTAAAGTCACTTTTAAAGAAGGATATATGATAATCTTTTTTTTTTAATTTATAAGTATTTATTTTTAAAGATTAAGAAAATAACTTAACAAATGAGGTTAATTTTCAGAAAAAGAAATATTAACGCAGAAGCAACATACATGCGAATATAAGTTTGAACAAAATGCAGGCACTAAATCCATTATCAGTCATACTTTTTTGTCAAATATAAAAAGTCATTTGCACATAAACATATTAATGGAAACCAAAACACCAATGAGTAATACATAAATATCTTATACTTTACCTCAAACGTAGGGCCCTGAGATCCCGAAGGTCCTGGCTGCATTTGCGATGACGTCATCATCACCCGTCTTTCCTTAAAGAAGCATATTATTTTATGTGATGTTAAAATGACTACGGATTCTATAAAAGTGTATGGAAACGGTTTTAATGCTATAAGTCCTTGTAACCTTGACCTTTAACCTGTATAATAAAACATCGAGAGGTAAACTTCTTTTATCTAGAGTTATAATCATAGCAGTGTTATAGTTCATTGCGTTTAAATAAATCGTGTGTGGTACATGTTTTTTTGTTTTGTTTACTTTCCAGTGACATTTATTATTAAGCTTTTGATATAAATTCAATATGTGTATTCCTTTCCTTCCGAGGAAACCTCATACTAGTTAGCATGATGAGTTTATGTAAGAAGCCTATATGAACGCGACCTTTGTCCTAAAAAACGATAGACATTATCCTTTCATCGTAAACATCAATATATCCCCCTTTTCAAAACTTGACATTATAATATATCAAAGAAAATCAACAATTTATATCCACATTCAAATTTGTATATGTTACAACATGCGTCAACATATATTTGACTTATGAAAGTTTTCTATAATTGAAAAAAAATAAAAAAGGACATAAGCAAAACACAAAAAAAGGTATACATGAATAAATAAGAGAAAGGCAGAAAGATTGACCACAAAGACAGGTATGATCCTCGTTCTTTAAAAAACGGGGTAAAATGCATGTACGTAAAGCTTGTAACAGTTTAGCTTGTGAAGTCCGTACCGGCTAATCGTAGACGACACTTCCCGCTCTAATGGATTTTTTTTCTAAAGCAAATCTCTTCTTTGCGAAAATCCAGAACAGGTGGAAAGTGTCGCCCTTGATCAGCCTTTGACTACTGCACACGCTAATTTAAGACGCAAATTTACGCGCATGAATTTAACCCCGTTTTCCCAGAGCGAGGCTAATATAGAGCTTTATGGTTGGACTACTATGGCAGGGTGCTATATTTAGCTTAAAAGATGAATACGTAAAAAACAAATTGTGATACTAAAACCCATCCAGCAGTCCACAAATTATCATATACCGGTAGGTCTAGTCACTTGCGCAGAAATGCACCATGCTTCTATAGTGTGCTTGATTTCGGATAACATACTTCTTTCGGATTGTTTTCGGATTACATACTTCCGGTTTCGGAAATGACGCAATTGTGATCCATGGGTAAAATTTCATGCAGTATTAATTTTTTCTTGACATGCAGATTTGTATAATTCGACAAACTTAAGCATTGTGTAATTACAGTATTGATGGACCGGAATTGGCAGTCGAGGCGGTATGCTGAAATTGACCGGACTGTCAATGGACCATCCAGACGGTTTCGCCCAATTGCCCTCTTTACCAACGAACGCGCTTATGACGTAATAATGACGACAGAGAGTGTGTGCAGTAAACAACCTTCTTGAAAAGACGTTCCATTTTATTTTGTGGAGAGTTATTCTGCGCTTGTACACACTGTTTACGATGGAATCTACCCAAAGCAACTTGCTAAGGTAAGTTCTTTAGTGTTTTATTGGGTAAGCACTATAACTGGCGCTGCGAGCACCAAACTTGCAGTATTTTAACTTATAAACAATCGGCTATTTTTAACCGTCAGCGTTTGAAGTCAGCCATCTTGAAAATAAATAAAGTTTCATTTAAATTTAAGTTTCCTATCGTTGTTTTGTTCACTTTAAGTGAATAAAATATTTATGTAATATACTTAAAGTACTTTTCATTAAACTAAACCCATTTCGTCGGTTTTTGTCAGCTTATTGCCTAAATTTTAGGTTTGACTATTTACGTCATATTGCGGTTCGCTGAACCGTTTAACAGCTCATCTGTGACGTCTATTTTTACGTGTTCATGTTTATTGTGTTGAATTGTGAATTCTACTTAAATCATCACACGTTTATATAAGAGCAGTGTTTATTGACATTGCTTTGTCGCATGTGTGACTCGTTTTGGCTCCATATAAGCCATCTATATTTAGCTGGCTGTACATTTGAATTGTGTTTGTTTTGTCTATTGTCTAGCGTCAGGCGAATCGCCACATTTTCAAATAACCAGCATAACGTTTCAGTAGAGTATTTCTACTACTCAATTTGATTGTTTCACATTTTCATCATTAATAATTCCGCTATAAGTGATGATGATACTTAAATATATCATTTCAGTGTTATTCGTATTGAATTTGATTGTTTTATTGAACTTGTTTATGTATTGTAGTGAAAACAATTCACTATTTATCAAGTAATAACTGGTGAATTTCTAACTTATTCTTTTTGGGTGTATTTATATACTCAAATAGATATCAGTAAAATTTGTTTTGTTATTTTATCACATTTTCACTAAAGTTATCGAGTAATAACTGGTGAATTTCTGACTTGTTCTCTTTGGGTGTATCTATATACTCAAATAGATATTTTATCAGTTAACATTAGAAACATGGATTTGTGACTAAATTTCAATATCACAAGTTATTAGGTAATAAATGGTGAATTTCTTACATTTTTCTTGAGTATTGATATACTCATACAGATATTTAATCATAAGAAATTATTATGCATTGATTTGTGATTAAATCACATTTTTACAAGTTATAAATTGATAAGTTGTGTTTTTGCTTTTCTCGTTGGGTATAATTGAATCACTATTTCACTAGCTTTTACTCATTTGCTTTGATGAAATCATATGCCATCATTGTGTTTGTGTGTTTTTTCACATAAATGCCATTTATCGTTTAAATGGCTTTTGAATGTGACTTTCTCCATGCTTGCACACTTTAAAGTGTGTGGTTTCTAAATACTATATAAGTCTGTTGTTGTGCGTTAATTTACAACAAACTGTAATATTAATATCATGGGTCTCACTAGGAGATTAAAACTTGGAAAACCATGTGTAAAATTAGTCTCATTCTAGTTTTTTTTTCACTACAGCAAGTGTCCAACCTGTAGCATATACACAACAAAATATTGGATATAACGTAGTCCCTTTAATTAATTTAAATAATAACTTTAACTATCGAATTTTCACTATGAAGGGACATTTCCACATTTACATTTGCTACATCTACTTTGCATCGGATGTGCATCATGTTTGGGTTCAGTACACCTGATTCTAAACCTGATACCGAGCGTGGGTGTTATGAGGAGGGGGAGTAGTATGGAGAGGCTAATGGGCTATTAACTGAACCGGGCAGCCTGTGCAAGATCCGGCCGCAAAATCGACGCCAGTGGCATGGGAGGCACAGTCTGTGCAATATCAGCATGTGGCGCTTATGTCAGTGATACGTGGGATTGGATCGGGTCAAAACCAGGAGGTGGCTCAGATGCCCTTGGCACATGGGGTGTACCTTGTACAGTACCATGCCACAGCACATGAGGAACAGTCTTTTAAGTACCAGCTCACACATGGTGTGCAGTCGGGTCAATACCAGACGGTGACTCAGGTGACTTTGGAACATGGAATGTGCCCTGTGCAGTACCATGCCATGGCGCTGGGGACACAGCCTGTTTAGTATGAGCGAATAAAGCAGGTGCCGATCGCAGAAGGAGGCCAGCTGCATGATATGTTAGTGAGCTATCAGGTTCAATTTATTGATTCAAGTATCCAACCACAATTAACATATATGCACCCACAAGTACAAGGTGTAACCTCGCCACCGGTGGTACTTGTACCGCAGGTGGATAGGAGCGGGTTTTGTGACTTCAAATTGCTGGAAAGGGCAAAGGTCACATTTTTTAGTGCGAGGCAGGCGGAGAATGAGTCTGTGGATGACTGGGCCGACAGGGTGTGTACTCTGGCTGGCAATGCATATAGGGACTTGTCGGAGGAGTATGTGTTGCAGAAATCTATATTGAGATTCTGCATGGGTGCGAAAGAGAGAGAGTCTGAAGAGAGAGTAATGAATCATAGGCCAGTGTCCATAGAATAGGCTATTGACCAGCTGAAGAGGGACAATTTCACTCACGACACTATCTATCGACCAAAATTGGTACGCAAAGTGGATTGTGCAGGGCAGGTCAAGGTGGCAGGGAAGAAATTGGCCTTGCAAAGTATGCTTGTAGATAGGGCGGTGGCCTTAGAGAGAAAGATGGACACGTGAGAGAAGACGATTGACATCTTTATTGGGAAACTTGACCAGCTTTTGGCAAGGCCCACCAGAAGTCCATCTCTATCTCCAGTCAGGCAGCAATGTTTCAATTGTAACGAGATGGGGCGATTTAAACAATATTGTCCAAATAGTATTCATAACGATAAGAGCCAATCTGTAATAGTCGTGCAAATGAAGTCTAACCCGATGTCCCAGATCAATGCAAGTGTGAACGACCTTGCAATACAGGCTGTAATATATACGGCGACTGAGTACACTTTGGTCTTGGGCCGGATAGTTGCTCAGTTACCATAAAAGCTTCCGGTGTTGGAACAGGTGCGCGAGTGCGAGTGGGTGGTGCACAAACAGGTAGACACTATTGACGGAGTGGGGGCCGCCTTGGGTTTAAGTGGCCAGGTAGTCCATATAGCCCAAGAAAGGGGCCGTATGTATGTATTAGGAAAGGGAAATTATATGCTTCATGGTTCACAGGGGTGGCTGATCCACCTGGTAATGAATGTTTGACGAGCTTAAAAGAGAGCAGTTTCAATGCAAATCGCGACCGACTGAATAATGACAGCCTGAAAATGTGTAAACTGGATAATCTCCCTGTACGGGAGGTTCGAGAGCGAGAGAGTTGTGGTATTGCGGAAGATGAGCAAGTATACTGTATGTGTAGAGGAATTGATGATGGGTCTTTATGATTGCTTGCGATGTGTGTGAGGAGTGGTTCCATGGAAAGTGTGTGGGAGTCACGGAGGAACAGTGTGAGGAAATAGATCTGTATACATGTCCAAGTTGTAGGACAGGTTAGGTCTATATTTATCGTATATGCCGGTAGACCGCGAAGCTCATGCACATTATGTTATTAATTTGTGATGTTTTGTAGAACGCCACGTGTGGTTGGCCGCATGGATGGACGCGACATATTTAGTGAGGTCGAGGAGGCCAGCGGTCGGGGAACGCTCTGGAGTTCGGGGCGGGACCTGGTCATAGAGCTTTGTACCATGTTGCCCTTGGATCATGAACGGGTGGAAAGGGCGGGGAGGGTCAAGTTAGTTTGGCCAGGAGGAAAGGGCGCCTTGGTTTTGTAGCCGAGGTCAGGAAGTACGGCCACCAAATTCTTAGTGATTCGTTCATTAAGAGGGTGTTGGCCGGTCCTGAGAAGCAGCGGAAGACTCCGGGGGCTTCACTTAGCGGAAGACCCCGGGGTAAGGTAGAACTACCCGGACCGAGGCCAAACTGGCTCAGGTCCCGACAGCACTGGACTTCCCCGCGTTGCCAGTGAGGTCGAGAAGGGTCACTCGTCCCCAGTCCGACTGGGTTCCACTGCGTTGCCAGTGGGGTCGGATTTGGGAAAAGTAAAGGTCGAACCCGAGGGGGAGGTATTTGCCTCTAATCCGACATCGCTGGTCCTCCTTGTGTCGCCAGTGAGGTTGGTGGGGGTAAAGGTCGAGCCTGGAGCGGAGGCCACCATGGTCTCGCAGCCATCAGCACTGAACTTCCCTGTGTCGTCAGTGAGGTTGGTGGAGGCAGCGGTCGAGGTTGGCCCCGAACAAGGGGTTATCATCATCTCTGACTCGGAAGAGATGGAGGTCGATGCTCGTTTTGAGGCTAACCTTGAAATTGTGGATGAGGCCGGCAGTGCACGGCCTGTAGATGAAGTGGCGGAGCCCGTAAGGGCAAAGTTACTTCAAGGTACGATGATAAGAGGTATGGATTGGTGTGAGAGACGGTCCAGGCTTCTTGATAGAGCTGCAGAGTTGAATGGAGGGGTTGGGACCAGGGACAGATCCGGTCCCAGCAGGATGATGTGGGTTTTAAAAGGGAAAAAAACCCAGAGTTGTCCCGTGTGTGGATTAAGGGCACGATCTATAAGACACCATTTTGAGGCCCCGCATTATCCGCCTCTGTTTCGTCGGGAGGCATGGAAGAATCCGGAGATGGACCATGTGCGGTTCAGAGGGGTCATATGCCTCATAAATAGTCTGGGTCTCCAGAGCTTTGATGAGGCTATGCTTTTCGCGAGCCGCCAGAGGTTATCTATTCCGGAGCAGTCCTGCCTAAACGATAATGACAAGGTCTGGTTAGAAAGGGTCTCTCGGAGGTTCATGTTTTACATTCCCCCTATATTACACGTTGCACGGGTAAACTCGCGGGCGCTCCTCTTCCACCGTAGGGTGTTGGCCGCGTTGTTGAGGTTATGCAGCCAAAAGGTCAGAGACAGTTTCCTGGCCCAATGTTTGACAGGCGGCGCAGCGTGGTCCAGGTGACTGTGTCGACTCAGGCAACTGAGTTGGTGCAGAGACACGGACCAGATGGGTGTATGGCGGTCCAGGCAACTGGGTCGACTCGGGCAACTGAGTTAACACAGGGAGTCGGATCTGATCGGAGTGTTGTTGTGGAGGCTCATTCGACTGTGTCGATTCCAGAGATGGATTTGATTCAGAGACCCAAGCCAGTCAGTTGTGTAGCGAAGGGGGGCCCAGGTGAAGGCGTCGGCTCAAGTGGCAGAGTCGATTCCAGAACCCGGGTCATTGGTGGACGAGTGTAAACGGGGCGATGAGGTGGAAACCGCACCTGTGGTTCGTGAGTGGATTTCGGTTAGGAATGCGGAACTCACCGCATTCGACAGCCACTTTCACTTGGACCGCAGTTGTAAGGCGACCAAGGTTTGTTCTATTGAGGCGTTGGTGGGGTATACCGTGGGGCCAATGCCTGAGGTACCGGTGCGGGTAGATGGGAGAATTGCAGTTTTCTGCGACCCACCCAACTACCCTAGGGAATATATCAGTGTCACTGGCTTCGGGTCGGCTGTCGGGGTGCATCCTAAGGCACTTCTAAGGGACGTTAACGGGGTGGTAGGACAGGTGGAAGGAGAATTGAGGAAGGATGGGGTGGTAGCGCTTGGAGAGATAGGTTTAGACAGATCCGTGCCTGAACGAGAGTGGAGTAGGCAGGAGGAGATGTTTGTAGGGCTGTTAGAGCTGGCTTGCCCTAGGCAACCAGTGATTTTGCATATTCGGGCGGGACACGTACTCTTGTGAGGCTAGTGCCATTGCCCTCCGTCTCATGCAGAAAAACGTAAGTTCGACACAAAAAATACACCTCCACTGCTTTACGGGAACTCTCGATCAGGTTCTGAGTTGGTCCGCCGCATTTCCTCGGTGTTACTTTAGCATCTCGGATCTGGTTGCACGTTTTGATGAGGTGCAAAAGTCAGTTGTGCGAGGGATTCCGGCCGACCGACTTCTAGTGGAGACCGACTCTCCCTACTTGCGAGCCCTGAGTAATAGAGACAATACTCCGGCGTAGGTCGGTGAGGTTGCGAATGTTGTGGCCCAGATCCGAAAGGTGACACTCAGGGAGATATTACGTATTACTGCTGAAAACGGCAGACGTCTTTATTACCTGTAGGGGGGCGGTTACTGGAACTAGTCTGTTGGCGAGTTGGGGGTCGAACCATATGAGGGTGCCACGTTTGGGGGGCGCCCTTTTAACTAGTGGTTGAGGCGGTCGGATGTCTGTTAGACACTAGCCAAGAGGAATTGATAGTGGAATGTGTACGCTATGTGTCAGACTAGAAATGGATCCTGTGGTTATTTAACTCAATAATGAAATAGGAGTATGGCCAAATATTGGAATATGGGTAAGGAATCAGTAAGGTGGTCTATGCTTAAGAGAAGGAAACGTTTGGTCAAATAATTAACTGAGCGCTCGGGTTTGTTAAAATAAACTACAACGGTCAAATAATGAATGGGTAATGCACTGGAAAAACTAGGCCAGCATTTTTCCGATCTGGTAGTATAAGATCATGTTGTGTGGTCTTGGGACGTGGTATGGGGGTGTTGCAGACTGTCTTGGTGGGGTAAAGAGGAGGCTATAAAATGGGGAGGAATATGGTGAAATTGACCGGACTGTCAATGGACCATCCAGACCGTTTTGCCCAAGTGCCTTTTTTACCGACGAACACGCTTATGACGTTATATTGACGACAGAGAGTGTGTGCAGTAAACAACCTTCTTGACAAAAGTTCCATTATATCTTGTGAAGAGTTATTCTGCGCTTGTACACACTGTTTACGATGGAATCTACCCAAAGCAACTTGCATAAGTTAGTTCTTTAGTGTTTTATTGGGTAAGCACTATAGCGGCGTGTCGGGCCGTCTGTAGCTGAGCCGGCTGCGTAGACGATTGCGGGGCCGAGTCTCTGATTCTCTAGAGAAATAAGGAAGGGCAAATAGTTATTGTATTTTCTGATGAAAGTTAACGTTTAATAAAGCATTAAATGCACATGGTGCTTATGCATTAGAGTAAAGTGTCACACCAGGTTAGCCTGTGAACTATACATAGCCTAATCAGGGACGACACTTTCCGCCTTCACATGAACACCACTTATCGTCCATTCATTAAGCCCTCTTTCGATAGAGCAAAGCTCAAATATATGTTACAAGACAGGGATGCCTTTTTGTTAAAATACCAACACTTAAGAAGTGAATGCATATGTAAGATCACTTATATAAGGTACACACATTTTAATTATGTAAAGTTAAATATTACCATATATACAACAAGGTCACCTATCGTCAACAAATGAGTCTTCCGTTTAAAAACATATGTATGAATGCTTTGTAATTTAATGATGCTGATTAATTGTTTTGCTATTACAATACACTGGGAACCTATTTTCGGTCAAGACTCGACATTGTTGGAAATTGATTTACTACATTTACAGCTTGGCCCTGCTGTAATCTTGATAGGAACACTTTTTCGTCATGTTCATTGCACAGTTTTTGTATTGTTTTATCTGCGTATAACAAAAATTAGCAATACCATTGTATAATTGTAGATGTTACTAGTAAATAAATATGGGACGGGCCTTTGCATGTGCGTGAAGTGTTGTCCCGGATAAGCCTGTCCAGTCCGCTTATGCTAATAAGGGGCGAAACTTTCCGCAAAAAACTGGATATTTGTTAAAAAACGATCCTTAAGCAAATAAAATCAATACAAGTGGAAAGCGTTATCTCTGATAAGCCTGTGCCTTCTTCACCTCACTAACATGCATTTATTCTCGTTTTCTCGACTCATGTAGTAATTTTAATAAATATATACATACTATATAATTAAAATGTATTTTAGTTGCTGTCTTGCGGCTACACTGCACTGCGAAAGTAAGTTCGAGATACTAAATATGGATTGATAATATTTTGGCAATTAAAATTATACTACATTATAAACATGTTAAGATGTCATCAGGCTAAGGTCCTGTTTTCGCGCTTTTTATTGAATAGTTTGTTCTATTGTTTTATTGAGTATAAAGAAAAACGCAGCAACTTTATGTTATTAAGGAAGATTTTACAAGTAGTAGAATAAGTATCATTCTGGAAAAACGGGGGTTAATGCATTTGCGTAAAGTGCCATCCCATATAAGCCTGTGCAAACTGGATTTTCGCTAAGAAGAAACTTCTTTAAAACGAGAAATCAATGCAAACGGAAAGTGTGGTCCCTAAGTAGCCTGTGCGGACTGCACAGCATAATAAGGGACGACACTTGACGCAATCGATTTTAATCCCGTTTTCTCTGAGCAATGCTCAAACATAAGGTGTTCAAGGCTACCTACCAGGCCTGTGCTCTCGTGACAACGCCGGCATAATGACCTTCAAGATGGCGTTCAGCTAATCTTCTCGGTACCAATGCGGGACGAGTCATTTTAAAAAACAAAGTTAAATAAAAAATCTTTCGATTTTTGTTTCTCTTACAACGTTTCTTTGTCCGGATGCTGTCAACAGCTTACCTGACGTCGTCAAACTGACGACGACATAATGTTCACAATACGACGTCACGTTACCAAAATCGACCGTTTTCAACGAAAGACGCTCCAGTATAAAACTGACCAATTATCTTACTCGGAAACATTTGTATTGGATAAGAATTTACGTACGATAATCATGGAAACAAACGATGTAAACAAGGCGGTAAAATCCATTATCAGTAGAAAAGAAAGTAGAAATACTCGTTGCGGATGATTTATATAGAAGTGTCTTACAGTAACACCAATCACTTTCCAACGCGTTATCGACGAAATTATCATGAATTTTCATAACAATAAACATAGTTAGTTATAATTTTATAAAAGTATACGATAGTATAATTTTATTCGAGGGTTGAAACCACGCAGAGGAGCGACGAAGAATTTTCCTAGGCTTAAGTTTGCATTTGGGACACAATAATTAAAATATTTTGAAAATCGTATGTCATAAACATGAATATTACTGTGATATTTATCCAACTTAGGAATCATATAAAATTCCTTTCATAAAATTAGTGTGTTATCTGCACAAAATAGGATGACTACAGACGGGGACACATTGGACCATTACTAACGCACGTCAGCATGGTTTCGCTTCGATATATTTTTATTATAATATGTATATGGGTCAATTCAGAATTTCTTCCATAACTCTGGAGTTCTGAAATACAAGATTCACACAACATTCTGTATTAAAGGACGACATTTTCATTTGAAAAACTCAGCGAAAATGTATATTAAGATCGTCAATCATCAATAGTGATCATCGTCACAGAGGTTTGCTGTTGCCTGTCTTATATGAATTGTTACGGTGTCCCCGCTTTGAAGTTGTACAAACATAAATTATATGGAAGAGTGTGCACTTTCATAGTTTTACTTTATTTGCATAATAGTGGGTTTTCAATCAGCATTTTCTTGATTGTTCGATGCATAAATGAAACAAATAATAAACACATAGTAGAATTTAGAAAACAACAACCAACTTTTAAATACTGAATTTGAATGAAATAATGCGGAATGTTTTTAGTTAAAACGTCGATCAATTCGCATCCAAAACACACTATGTACGATAACACAATTGTATGGGGTTATGTGTCCGGACTCGCTTGACTGATTTGTTTTGTTTTTTTACCATTTAACATATATTTGAAGCTCTCGAAAATTAATTGTCTTAACTTATATTTCAGTGCACATGAATTTCGCTCAAAATTACACTGCTGAGTAACCGTAAAAAGTAGACAATCCCAATTGAAATTATGCTGACTTTGATCACTTTTTATTCAAATTATGACTATATGTCGGTTTCCACTATGAAATAAACAAGTTCCCAATTATGTTTTCTCAACTTATTTGAAGTGCTTGGCGGATTTCTTACTTACTTTTACAGCTGAATGACAATAATGAAAGAAAGGGAGGGAATTTTGGCTGAGACCTTTTTGGCAGAATTATGACCCTTTGTCATTTGTGCTACTAAGGAAAATGCCTCATAATAACGTTTTTCGGCCACTATAGAATATTAATTAAAATAAATGTGTTGGCAACTCCTCTTAAACTGATTTGTAAATGCGCTCCAACGTTCACAGTTAATAAAACGTATTATCAAAAACGAAGAAATTGTTGCAGCAACACATTTTGTAGAATTAATGTTCTTTTTAACACACCGATGTATCCGGGCATCTCGTGGGATCATTAGTGTCTGTTAGACATACATTAAATATGTAAATAGTTTAAGAACACTTTCGGTGGTAATTTACTTAAATTCTCCGGGTTTGTCAACACGAGCGACACTATAGTGATAATATGTGACAATTAATAGTCTTACTAATGTATAATCTTATCATTTTTTTAATTACCGTATCTCAATATACTCATACTTTTTAATTGTATGCATGCTGTACATTTTCATTCTTTTATAATAACGTTCAGTAAAATTTAACTGGATTAGAATTTTTGCACAAATAAACAAGAATCATGTTCCTTTTTGCCGTTTATACAATAAGGTCAACACCACGGTTATTCTTCACATCTGTACATTATTATGTATCTAATAGGTATAGATACTGTGAAACCATTTATTTTCCTCAGCACGCAATTTCGTCATTTAAAAAAAGAAGTCTATTTTGTCAGAACTTGAACTCGCCAATTTCTGATTTTGAAAACAAAAGTATATTTATATAATGCGTCTTTTTTCAGTCAATTATTGCACAGTCCAATAACACAATTGTGTTAATTAAAGACAAAATAACAGTGTATATTGAAGGCTCAGGACAAAACAAGCTTCATCACATCCAGATGCAAAAGTGTTCTTAAATACCCAATTGTAGCTGGCATAACGTTATGGTCAACATCTATGTTGATACTCAATAATATCTTCGGGCTATAATGAATCTCTTGATTATTGCGTGCCATTCTTGAAGCTGATATACGTTGTTATCATGAGTATACAACACATATTTTAGGGCTTCACTTTGTGTGTTTATACGTCCATGCATTTTTAGAACATTACAAATAAACAAAATAAATTTAACGAAAATGTATTCCGATTTTACGAGCGGACGCGAGATTGGCTTCGGGCAGCTCCTAAGAACTACGTTGTGCTTCCGACGCTGCCCGAAGCCAATTTCGCGTTCGCTCGTAAATGTTCGGATATCGTCTTGGAAATTCATACAAAAAAATGAAACGAACATTTTGTATCTCGTTAAATCTCGTTAAATATATGTTAGCATTCCACGTCTAGCGTTTAAATGTTTGCTATTGCTATAAGGAACAATGATTGTTTACGGGTTCTCTATATTCAACGAAATATTTTCAGATAAAATAATTGAGTTTGAGCTTTTCAGATGTAATGTTTACATTTATCAATATAAAGCATTTATTGACAAACTTCAATAGCTGCCAAAATCTGTGAAAAGGCCCCTTAAAGTAGTTCAATGATCATTCAAAGTGTACCTATATATAGACGGTGGTTTTAATAATTGTATTACAGAATATGTTACCCCGAAAGAAAAACAATAAACTGCGTCGCGTGTACGTCCGTCTGTCCACCATAAAATGTAAGGTGATATTTCGAGGAAGTGCGCGAGATTTAACATTTATTTTCAATTGTTAAGTAAGCCTGTTTTTCAAACAAAATTGAAAATTCCGTCAAACAAGCGATTTTCGGTCCTTAATTTAAATTTGCATTGACTAACTACTCACACAGTATTCAATTAATATGAAACAAAACCTTTACCTTTTAAAGAAATGTGATGAGATAATTAACTTGCAGGTTCAAAAGGTTATTTATTTGTGTTTCCCCTATAAAAATGTTCTTATACGTAATACAAATTAATTTTGGTTTGAATAGATCACAAATAAAATGAGATCTGATGGTTGAAATGAAGTGAGCTACTTCTAATATCAGCTTTTTAAATTTCGGTTAATTATAACGGTGTCATACTACTTATATCACTTTTTATTTATTGCCCGCACGCTCACTACGCCATCGTTTTGTGTGTACCAGTGCATTGACAACTCGTGTGGAGCTGTTAATCGACAAAAAATACGTAAAAAAGGTCAAATAAGTGGATTTAACCTAAAGCACATACATGTAAAATTCTTTGTTTTTCTTAATACTCTTTGCATATAATATGATTTTGATTAAAAAAACTTCTACGCTTGACAACGTACACGTTTTTGTTGATGCAAAAAGTCACGTGACCATGATGAAATAATGTGAAAAATTATTTATAAACATAGTAAATTGTAACATGCCTTTAAATTGTTCAGCTAATAAAATATTATATTGATTGTTTTTTTAAACTAATTGTTTAGTATTTATCAAACAAATTCCGTTAATTTCCAATGAAAATAATGTTAAATCATATGCCATCTCCACCAGCATGCACAAATGCTTATACGCTTGTTATGAAACAGGGATGCATATTAAAACTGCTACTAGATATAATGAAGTGCCATATAACGCTGTTCATGATCTCTCATGTTTAAAAAAACTAAAAACAATTTATGAACACAAACGGTTTTCTATCAGGAATTTATGCTGTTTTCTGGTTTTATAACAAATTAAACAATTTTTGATAACCATCTAAATTTTAAAAGATCTTTTGAAAATGTTCAAGTAGAATGAAACACATAACATAAGAAATTGATTTTGAAGTTACACACTAAGTGCTACTTAAAAAAAGAAAATACAAACACTAATCTATTAGTTGCAAAATTAACAAGATCAATGACGGACAAGACCTAAACAAAACAATGACAATATTTTACAAACAGAGAAAACAAGCGATACTACGAAATATGAATAAAATGAACATCAAAATAATTAAAACTAATTCACACAATTTCATAATGCAATAATACACAATGTTCAACAAATGAAAACTATTTAACAACCCACCAGGTTGGAATAAAACCACGGGGATGGACTTGCGTCCACTAAACGGTATTGGCAAATGCAAGCGTGGTCAGTAATTTCATAATACAATCAACAGTTACATTTGATTGACCAATGAGAATCTTACATCGGATCAATTCATTATTATCTATGTATACTGCAAAGCGCCCTTTCGGGCATTATTGGCAGATATGGACATTATTGAGTCCGTTTCCTGGGAAGAACCAGTGCTTGGTGTCTATGGAGGAGATATTGAGAACGTTCCCTGAGTAGGGAGCGAACCATCGGATCAATGCATTATTATGATTGGACATAACAATTATTGCATTAGCCTTCATGGGTGAACGAACACTATAGAGCGGACAGATTTTCCACAAAAAGTTAATTAGGTTATATAAAAAGGGAGATAATAAATTGACCTATATTACATATGCAAAAGTACTTAACTTGTATTTTGATACAGGGTTAGTTGAACGAAAAAAATATTTTACCAAAATCGACGCTACATGTCGATGTCATAAAACAACTTAAGTTGAACAACATGAGTGAAAACGTAATTTGTGATATTAATTGTTAAAACACAACACGACAAAATGTTTTTGTTTTATCTAAATATATTCAAAAAATAATATACATTATATTAAGAAAACGATTTCAACTTCGCAACATGTATAAACCTACCAGCAAGCGGGACGAGAAAACAGTTCTCAACATTCAAAGCCCTATATAAACAATGTTTTTACTTAGACTAAACCATCACCTATAGTTTTGGAGCTAGAGCAACACTCATAGACCGAGACATTGTATTGTTCTCAGCAATATGTGTCGTCTTTTTGTGATAATAACTGTTGTGTTTGCCACCTATAGGCTTTATAATAGCGTCTGTTTAGATGACAACGCAACAAAATCATTGATTGTGACATGTCCGTTCAAAACTAAAGGTAATACTTTCTGAATGGCTTATCACATTGTTAATACAATCACGCCGCATTCTTGCTATGGGAGTTGGGCGGTTTGGGGAGGACAGATTGTTTTAAATTGTACCTATGGTTTACTGCTCCTTGGGTTAATAGTTAAGTAGTAGCAAAAAATGAAACACATAAGTTCGTATTTAATGTTAAGAGTGGTAACGGGGAGTGGAAAAGCTCTCTTACTGTCACACTATTAAAAGCCGCAAATCAATGGTCGCTTTAGATTTAAGGACCATAACGAATGGTCGATATTGGTGGCAATGACACGTTTACAATTTTCAAATCATTTTTGGATTATGAATTATATCTGTTAGATTGGGAATTTTAACGTCAATTGAGGTGCATTTCCTGCTTTAGCACTGGTCTCTTAAAAACTGGTACCGTTGTTCACGTAACATGACTTATTTCTTTCAACATTTACTTCAGCAGAAACTTCCCGGTACCCTGCCAATTGACTTCCAACGCTCTCGTCGCTCTCATTGTGTCATGGTAGTGGTTATCGCCAGTAACCGTAGGATAATAAACTATTCTCCTATATGACAATCAATGCAATTAGGTTTGTTACGTGACCGTGTGCATGTCCTCGAAGCCATGACATTAAAATCGATGCTCTGGAAAACCAAGTTCTAAAATATATACGAACACTGCATATTTCTTTCAAATATAAACACAATACGCATTACAAATAAATGTGAACTGCTTCTACTTTAAACAAGTAGTGATTGTTTTAGAACTACCTCGTGGTGCATTATAGGCGTAGACTGTTAATCGTTCATATAATTATTTCAATTAGGCTGAATATATAGCAAAAAGTCCTAATGTAAAATGTTACTTATTGGTTGTTGTAAGAATATGATTCCCACTTAAAACAGCTTGTCAAGACTGTTACAATGTCATTCACCATGCAAATGTTTAATAACACAAATGTAAGTCATTAGAAGATAATGTCGTACATATAACGCCTGCCTATGCCAACAGCCAAAGGTCAAGCTAAAAGGGCAAAGTTTAAAATTTCCAGGACAGTAACTTTTGATTTGAATGCATTTTTATCTTATAAGATATAGGACGAGAACTGCTGCTTTCAAAGAATTGATGTCGTATAAGTAAGCGACGGTATATGTAAGCTTTTTGAAGTTAGCAACATGAAACAAATATATGGAATTTGGCATAAAAATAATTGAAAATGTTTTTACTGCACCCACTATCCCAAAGAGAACACAATACGGTCTTGCATACACTGTTGAGGGGAGCTATACTTAACAGCACTTGGGTGTAATTATCCCGTGTAAATGCCGTAGACCATCATAAATCTTGGTTTGCCATTATTAGTAGAAGGCGCGGTGTCAAAAGTCTTGACATAACATGGAACGTATTAGTTGTTTTGTTTTCTTAAAGCTCTCTTTGTTCTTTTTGGCTTTCGATAGAACTTGAGTAATTGTAAATTCCTTGACTCTATGATTTTCATAGAAAGTTGCTGTGACTTTCTGACATGCGTTTCACGAGTATTTATGTATATTCTTTATAAACAGATAAACACATTTTATATTACAAGCCCCTGACACCTTACATATTGACCTCTAAACCTGAACAACGGTACATGCATTTTGTCCACACGATTGAACGCTGTTCACTGCTGTATTAGTTTTATCGAATGATGTCGTTTAATTTTAATGCTCGTATGTTAAATTGTGTTATTGTTCAGGCTTAAAAATTCTTCGCCACCTTATATAGGTACAACAACCGCACAGATTGGACAGAGAACAATAAACTGTATATTTATGTAAGCACAACGGAATTTATATATTACATTTGATCAATGATAATGTGCTAATCTGAAAAGACAACCCATATTTTATTTAAGAAGCTATGGAAATCTTGCAATATATTTGATCATTAGTCGTTAAAATTCAGATCACATTAGGATGTTAATTTTAAAGTGTAAAGGGAAAGTCACTTAGGACGGCGTTGACTCAGCGCTTTCTGGGCGTTGTAAAGATCTAAGAGTGTGTCACCATTTATACCAGAAATTGGTAATATTTTGCGCTTAAACAATATCATGAGAGCTTCATTATCACGTCATTAAAGAGTCATCACGAAGATTTTAAATCGTTCTAACCCTATACGAAGTTGATTTTATTCCGAAAATGAGCGCACAGACATTCCGTTTTTTCGTTTAAGACGGGTGTATAAATATTATATTTATTTTGACACATTAAGCTGTGCTAGTTTAGCTTTAACGCTTTTAGAATAATAAATCATGGCGTGGCAAGGATGGAAAGCACATGCATCGATACTTCAACAACGGTCATGTAAATCGAAGCCAAGTTATAAGAATGAATCGTAGTTTCATTAGTCACTGTCAAAAACGTATTTAGCTTGGCTTGTCGAGATGCTGTGTAATAAGCCAACTATGTTGGCTGATAAAACGTAGGCACAACGGACGTAAAATGGATTGAGGAGATCGTTCAACCGCCGCTTAATTAATGTACGTTAGTTATTTTCCAAAAGCAATTAATGTAATCAAATTGATGTTGTTAAATGGTTTTATTCAACCATACCAAACCGGAAGAAAAAATCAAAGCGCTGTAGGCGCTGTAGGCGCTGAAGGCCTGGGGCTAGGTTAAGTGTGACGTAAAATGCATATTGGATGTTTTGTCCGAATTTCTCCCTTTGTCCGAATTTATACGGATGGACCCTAGCGATTTAGTGCAGAAGCTCAGAGACTGCAAGAACAGACAATAGTTGTGTATACACTACAGTGTACATAGACAGTGGAGGACAACACGATACTGTTTGTGGGAACGATAACCTTTTGTTCAACTCTACAGATCTGGTAGAGGTTTGTTTACATAGGTGGTGAAGATAAACAAAAAACAACATGACCGCAAAAAAATGTTATTGTTGACGTCAAATAAATACCTTTCAATAGCCTAAAATGGTTTTCTATTACATAATTAACAGATCAGGAAAACACTCATACTTCCTTCGTTATGTGTATACAAAAGAAAATCCACTTAAGCCCAAGTCTCACTTTTGCCGGTAGAGCCCCGGTCCATCCCGGTTTGCTAACGCCGGTCGACCGGCGAGGACCGGGATGAGCAGCGTAGACATTTATAACGCAGTCAAACTAGTTTACGGTTCCGCCCCGGTTGAAAACGGTCAACAGCCCGGCAGAGTCCCGGTCAACCCGGACTGGCTACGGTTTATTCCGGTCAAGCCCCGGTTGTCGCCGGTAGTGCCCCGGTGACAGCCAGCAACGTCCCGACATAGCCCCGTGTGTCGCCGGTGGTTCCCCGGTGAAAGCCGGCAGCGTCCCGGCAGAGCTTCGGTATACCGTAACACCGCCGGCACTCACCGTGTCTATACCGGCATCAGACCCCGGCAGAGCTGCGGCAACGCCCCGGTTTCACCCCGGTCGTCGCCGGTAATGCCCCGGCGGAGCCCCGGTGAATGCCGGTGGCATTCCGGCAGAGCGCCGGTTTTCTTATGTACCGTAGCTTTACCGGGACTCTAACGGCATTCATTAAAATGAAAGAAAAGGCAATTGTATGAAAAAGTTTACGCTTTCTGCGCAGATTGAGGGTGTTGACATGTTGATTTTCTCTTCTTTCTTCGCATATTTCTAAGTATTGTGGTATTCTGCATTGATCATTAAAGTTTAAATACAATTCACCGTACAATATTATTTTTGACATTTTCAGTTTTGACCCCCCCCCCAATTTTTTTCCTCCATTTCTAGTGAACCATTTATTTCCAAAATCACTCTCCTTCATCCAAATGTTGAATAAACAACACGTTTTTAGTATGTAGTAATAAATAAATGCATAATATAAACAAGTATGTCATATGGGCTGTCCGTTGTAGTGGCAGCCATTGTGTGCATACGTTTTTTGTCACTGTGACCTTGACCTTTAACCTAGTGACCTGAAAATTAATAGGGGTTATCTGCCCGTCATTATCAATGCACCTATTAAGTTTCATGATTCTAGACCTAAGCATTCTTGAGTTATCATCCGGATATCATTTTTCTGTTTCAAGTCACTGTGACCTTGACCTTTGACCTAGTGACCTGAAAATCAATAGGGGGTCATCTGCCAGTCATGATCAATTTACCTATGAAGTTTCATGATCCTAAACGTAAGCATTATTGAGTTATCATCCGGAAACCATTTTACTGTTTTGAGTCACTGTGACCTAGACATTTGACCTAGTGACCTGAAAATTAATAGGGGTCATCTGCCAGTCATGATTAATTTATCTATGAAGTTTGATGATCCTAGGCGTAAGCATTATTGAGTTATCATCCGGAAACCATTTTCCTGTTTCGAGTCACTGTGACCTTTACCTTTGACCAAGTGATCTGAAAATCAATAGGGGTCATCTGCCAGTCATGATCAATGAACCTATGAAGTTTCATGATTCTAGGCATAAGCAGTCTTGAGTTATCATCCGGGACCCATTTTACTATTTCGAGTCACCTTGACCTTTGACCTAGTGACCTGAAAATCAATAGGGATCATCTGCCATTCAAGATCAATGTACCTATGAAGTTTCATGATCCTAGGCCTAAGCGTTCTTGAGTTATTGTCCGGAAACCATCTGGTGGACGGACCGACCGACGGATCGACCGACATGTTCAAAACAAAATACCCCCTCTTCTTCGAAGTAGGGCATACCTGTCCAATTAATAAACAAGTGATGTCATCATCCTTTGAAGACGAGAACAATTGCAATCTCTAGTCAATAGTCTTTTTTTAAATAAATTGTCCAAAAAAAACATGCCAAAAGAAAATTACAATCTTCGAACATAGAAATCATCTTTAATGTAGGCTTGAATGAAAAAAAAGAAAACAAGAGCTGTCAGAGGACAGCGCGCTCGACTATTTGAGTGCTGGACAGAATAGCATAAGCCATCATGGGAAAATTGTTAAAATTATTCAATGAGGTCAGAGTAATAGTTCAGTTATATGTTCAACAATCTATCGAACATTTGTAAAGACATAAGACAAACTAATAAGATTTTTTTCAAGTTTGATAGCATTAGCATGGGTGGGATGTTAGGAAGGTCCTTCAAAAATAGAGTAAATAAATATTTATTTTTTTAACCATGTTTCAAAGAAAAAAAATAATTTTGGGTTGGGTAGGGGCGGGGGGGGGGGTTTAGCGGGATATAATGTGGGGTGTGGTCATTTATAAGACAATCTTTCAAAAATAAAAAAGGAAAAAAAAAATTGGGGGGCGGAGGGGGTGCAGGGATTCTGGGTTGGGGCGTGGGGTATTGTTTTGTTTGGGTGGTGGGGTATTGTTTTCTTTGGGTGGAGTCCATTGTGGTATTCAGGTAAGTTTTGTATTGTCAAATTGTGAGTAAATTTAATCATACATAAGGAAGTTATGGCAATTTAATTAGAATTTATTCTTGTGACATTGAAAGTCAAGGTCATTCAATGGTCAAGGTCAAATTTAACTTGCCAGGTTCAGTACCCTCATGGTAGTACGAAATATTGGAATTTTGAAAGCAATAGCTTTGATACTTTAGAGATCAAGTGGATCTAAACACAAAATTTAAGAAAATATTCAGTTGCTTAGACAAAAAAGGGCTATAATTCTTACAAAATGATTGATACAGTTGTCTGCTCTTGTTTATAAATTGGGGTCATGTTGGTAAAAAAGTTGTCAAAATATGAAAGCAATATGTCAGGGGATATTGAAAATATTTGAAGTGGTACGCAAACTTTAACATAGATTTATCAATAATATGCATATTCTAAATGGAAAAGGGCCATAATTCTTACAAAATGCATGATACAGTTGTCTGCTCTTGTTTATAGTATGGGGTTATGTTGGTAAAGAAGTTTGCAAAATATGAAAACAATAGGTCAAGGGACATTGAAAATATTTGAGGTGGTACGCAAACTTTAACATAGATTTATCAATAATATGCATATTCTAAGTGAACAAAGGGCCATAATTCTTACAAAATGCTTGATACAGTTGTCTGCCCTTGTTTAAAAGTTGGGGTCATGTTGGTTTAGAAGTATGCAAAATATTAACGCAACATGTCAAGAGACATAGGAACTATTTGGGGAGGTACGCAAACTTTAACATAAATAATATGCATATTCTAAGTGAAAAAAGGGTCGTAATTAATACAAAATGCTTGATACAGTTGTATGCTCTTGTGTAAAGGTCGTGGTCATGCTGGTAAAGAAGTATGCACTATATTTAAGCAATATGTCAAGGCAGGTAGAACATATTTGGGGTGGTATGCCAACTTTAACATTTGCACGCTCACGCCGACGCCGGTGTGAGTAGGATAGCTCCACTATTTGTATTTTATAATAGTCGAGCTCAACATGGGTGTCACCAGTGAAAACAAAAAGTTCCCGCTTTACAATCAAGGTTATCCCCCTTTTCCAGAAACGCCATACTGAATTTGAGATTTTTATATGTGAGCATAAACATGAGCTAAATGTTCAAAAAATATTATAAATAGATAAAAAAAAGAGGAAAAGCCTATAATAAACTCATAAACATATAAACATACATACATCTCATATATCATGTGTGAGATGGAACCTACTCAGTGCAGTAAGATTTGCTAACCTAGTTTGAAATTGCACGTAAAATGCGTTCTTCTATAAATAAGACTTAGAAAATAAGAAAATATTACAGGGAAATATGAATATTAATTATTAAGTAACAATATAAAGAAGTGAAACTCCAGCTGCTGGAGCAGTATTGAATTCTTATTATAAACAATTTGTTGGTCCTTTATTTAAGGCAAGTGACCGATTGCCAAAACAGTACACAACAGCACAATACAAAACAACATAAACACATATAAGAATAAAGCTGGGGTCACCGCCTTGGAACGGTCAATGTAAAGCATTGGGGTTTAAACCGGTTTTAGAGCGGTTTAATATCACTAGTATCACTGGTCATTGATAAATTGATAAATCTATTTTCCATTAAACGTGTTTGACTGAATGATGCACATTTAATAATTCAATCAAACACGTTTAAAAGAAAATAGATTTATCAATTTATCAATGATTAGTGATACTAGTGATATTAAACATTAAACTTATTATGACAAACAAAACAAATACATGATTGTCATGGTAGTTCTTTGAAGAACTTCGACAGGTTGGAATAAGCATTGGTGACCCTGGGCTGACCGTCAGAGTTATTCATTATAAAAATGTTCTTGAGACCATCGCGTTTAAAGATCATTTTAAGATGCATAAGGTTGAGTCCAGAGCCAGCTATAATATTTATGTTGTTGCAGCATTGAACACATGACTGCAAACAAGAATACTCAGTGACTGCAAGTTCCTAGTTTTTTTCTGGGTTGAATTTGAGTCCATAATCTGTTTGGTTTCATTTTCCTCCTGCACAGGTAATCAGCATACAATGTATCACTGAAACGATAACACCATTGTTCCTTTGAAGTTGATATTTGACTATTACATGTAGTTATATTAAGGCAGGTTCATAAGAACTTCAATTAGTTTCAGTCGAACAAAATTATGCATAATTGCAAATTGTGTTTGAATGATTTTAACCATTTTCTATTATTAGAAGAAAAATATTTGGTCTTTTCTTATTTGACTTCAATAAACATTCTCAAAGTTGTTTCTATAAATTGACAACATTTTCTTCATGTTATTTAACAAAACAATCATATACATATGTCAAATACACAAGCACTTGTATTGGAGTAAGAACTGACATGTAGTGTTTCATGAGAAGTGTGACATAATCCATTATGATATGCGTCATTGTTTTTATTTATTCAGACATTCACGACATAGCATGTCATTACCAGTAGTTTATATGATACACACTTTTTAACTGGATTACTAAGTAAGTGTAAACACCACAAATATACATTCTTCATCCAAATGTTAATACCAAATATATGTATTATCCCTACTGGATATGAAACTGACTATTTACGTTACATTTTATTTATTACTTAAAACATTGGTTCTACATTACCAATCACATAAATCAGTGAAATACCTACTTCGTCTCCATCTTATAAGCCTCTCTGCTATAAAGAAGATAGTTGAAACTTGATGAATGATCCTTCCCGCATGTATTTCCATTTTCGTTAAGTTTCGTTTGTCCAATTTATTATTGGAACATACCATACAGTGTTGACAAAAAGTAATTAACCGTTCCTGGACCACCAATGTTGTTGATCATTGCTTACAAGATAATGAATACGCATTTTAATTTGAATAGCCATAATACATAATTAAGATGATCACACAAGTAGAAGTCATTGGCATATCATTTCCAGAATAGTAATTTTAGTATTTCGGACATACTATACTTTTTTGTTGTTTGTTTGAGGAAAACATCATTACTTGTTCATAAAATTCAAATATGCTGTCCTTGATTTACTTGCATTTACAACACAACTTTTTCCTTACATGGCATATTTTCTTTTTCAAAATGAAAGCAAATATGAGCTGATTATGTGGTAAAAATCACTGACAGGGTACACTTGCCTACAAAATCTACTTTACTCCAGTTATGAATAATAAAATTGTTATACTTGAAAAAAAATATTGCATAATCCATGTACCTTCCTGTTCCGAGCTTTGTGTTGATAGCAAAACAAGGCATTCCTTTCTTGAAAAGTTGAAGACTCTACGCGATGGGTTTTGCCGTACGATAACCCGTTCACATGGCTACAGTCATCACACAAGCATAAATCCACTTGATCCCCTTTTACTGCTCACCAACAATATTAAATTTTGTAAGTGACACGGGTTCTTAACGTTATTCTTCACAGTGCCAGTGGTCAAAATTTTCAAGCGTTTCACATTCGTATTTCCAGGAATCGTTTTCTTCATAAATATCAACACTGCCATGCATTAGTTGACGTTTATCATTAACTCCAGTCACATTTATATGAACAATAATAACACTTTTATTAATCTTTCTTTTTCAATATAGCAAATTGCTTTTTCTTTAAACGACCCAATCTGTCAGGTACAATGTCGGCCATTTTGTTGTCATTGTATTTGGCTTGCGGGTCCTACATTTAGTATTTCATAGCGTATTTATAAAATATTCGTAGTTTTCCGCACATTTCCGGATAACGTTGGGAGTGACGGATATGTGCGAAAGAAGGCGATATTGCACGAAGTTCATTATGGTGCTAATACCTTAAAAAATGTATCAGAAAAACTTATTCTTACTGTCTCCGTAGGCATTCGTATATTTCCGGCCTAGACCGTCAAGCGAGGAACTTATTCTCGCATGAATATGCAAACAATAATACAAACTATGTCGTACCCAATGCTTAGTAATTTTGCTTCAATTATCTTTTTTACACGTTTTATGACACTGTCATGTTATATAGTGATGTTCTGTATTAACAATGCGGGTTATTGAGATCTGCGAAGAACTTCTTTGCAGGGACCTATTTGTTTGTATAGGTCCCTCTTCTTTGATTCTGCATGAATGACCGCCAAGTGTTAAATCAGACATTTAGGAATTCATTCATTCGTGGATGTTTTGGCAGCCAGCCAATTCTGACTGTCTCAGAAATTTATATCATTACTATGGCCTTAGGGCTTCGCCCCAGGCCAATAATTTATTGCGACTAACATTATTTCAGCGTGCTATGGTATCCCGATGTTACGGTCTATTAAGCCCGATCGATATGGGACACATCAGTGATAAATGGTTTACAAGTATATGATACAGCTGGAGATTTTATACATGCAAGCATGTATACGTGTATGTGCGTGGAGAAAACATCTTAATATTACCTTTGAATTAAAGCATACCATTACAGTATGATGTCAACCTCTTATACTGAAATTCGAATAATATGTGAACAAAACAATTCATAGAGAAATATATTATTTTTATTTCACTGCATACACAATAACACACATACATAAGCTATGAGAACATGGTTTAAAGTAAAGAGTAAGTGACAATACAATTCTGTATAGTTATATTCTTAGCAATTATGCGTAGATATAAACATAACACTGATACTTGTTTTACAGCCTAAGGAATCTGATATTTTGGCACTAATTTGACTACTTCCAAATTATTTTTGTGATAGACACTATTTGTCCCTAAGGCATGTTGTTTTGGTCTGGTTTTTGTCAATTACATATCTCATCGTTAAACTTAACAGTTTGAATCCTCACAAACAACGACTATAAAGAAGCATTGGTCAGTACGCAATTTTAGTGCTTGTATGTTAAACTTACTCAGAACGTCGTAAATTATCATGTAATGAAATGAACTGTTCTTGATGATGTTAAAATTATGCATTGTAAATACTCAACAGAAACATTATTTAAATTACTTCACATGCCGGGTGTTTGAAACAATATGCTTTTGATTATGATTAGCCATTGCAATTTATCTCTTACAATTATTTGAAACTTTAGCCTACGTTTGACCTTGAACCGCTACAGACCAGGTTCCTGTCATTTTGCGTCTGTCAAAATAAAGGGATGAAATTCTGATTTTTGACATAAAACGTGAACGTGGCAAAAAATAATGGAAAATGCACATTATTTTGCATTCTTAAATATTGAACAAAACATGGCTTGAATTCTTTTAAATTCAAGTTTAAAATTATGTTATTTGTTTTGACCTTTATTTCGATAAAAATATAAAACCCAGCCACCTAGTCTCTGTCTGCAATATATTTTTCACCGCAAAAAACAATTTTTCAATTTTGAAGATCCGTTCATAACAGAAACAAATATTTCAATCAAAACATAATTCATGTCTTTATTTTATATCTGAAATGATTTCAAGCGTGGTCTTAACCTTGAACTTTAAGCCATTGTTGTTCTTGAGACGTTCTGTATATTAATGATTAACACTTTTGACGAATTGTTATATTTCTGTAGGAAATATTATCTATGACTCAATTTTCTGGGTTTTGCATTTTGCCTATCAAGTGCGTCATTTATTAAGGATAATTGATTGGTGTGTTGCTTTTTCAATACGACACGCCAATGCCCATGAATACTAAACTATAATCATTTGAAAAATGTTATTGGCTTAAATTCTAGTATTTTCATCAAATGAGACATTAAACCAAACGACCTTCTAGATTGATAAAGTATACCCTTGCATTTTTACTCTATCAAATCATTTGAAAGAGCAATCTGGTCCTTGCGCCCTTAATCAATTTAATTTTTCTTAACCTACGTGGCATGTTATTTGACAATTCTGTTCTGATTTATAAATTTATTGCCCGGACAAGAATCAGAAATTACGAACAAACTTAAAAACATAAATGCATACGCACACACGGACAATGTAAACTCTCTTTGTCTTAAAATCATTCATGGTTGAGCTTGTTTATGCTTCATGTAACCCAAAATTATTTTTCAATTTACTTTAATTTTAAGGTAACAACAATTATATTATTTCTAAAAAAAATCAATATCAAATTTGCTTTCGCGTACCTTTTTAAATACAAATAGGAATCACTTATAACATAATATAACTAAAATAATAACATGACGTGTTCTTTGATACTTAAATAATGATATGTGAAAACATAATATTACTCAACATATGTTTATATATAAGGGAAATACACTCAAAAACACTTTTCCAACTTTTGTTTACAATTACAGAATACAATATATTATTCCATATGTATCAATATAATAAAAAAAGATGTGTTCATATTTATAAATATGTTTGCACAACTATGCATGGTTATACTGTAACAATTATCTTTGTAATAAGTTTGCATTTGAGATGTTTCATTTATATGCATCACTCCTTTCAAAGCATTAAAAAAAATCAACTGTATTTTCGGATTTGAAACATAGTACTTTTGAAAATTATGTACTGCTGTTTGGCACTTTTAAATAAAATAGTATTGCGAGTATATCAAATGGTCGCATCTGTATCTGTTATTCGTTCAAACGTTTTCAAACTCTATCAACAATTTCTAAGATAAACATTGTGATCTATTATAAACACTGTATTAACAGTCAGTAAATAGACATATCATTTAGATTAGCGTTAGTTAAACATATGTCAAAAATTTAAGATACACACACTTTCTTTGCCATCTATTAAAGCTCGATACCATTTATCTGACACTTAACTTTATAGATTACTATAAATAATTAAATCACCATGATAACAAGCTTAAATAGAATTAGGATTATTAATTTAATTACTATCATTTTGTTATTAACCTAGCCAAACACGTGTATTAACATGACCGGAAATGAAAATATCACATCATTCAACAGTGTAATGTATGCAATAGATTTTATGATAATCAGAATAATATTGGCAAGCCACATAAAATATAGCATATTCATTCATATACTTTCTACAAACGGATCCATGTTTCCGTATATGATAATCAGATTAATATTGGCAAGCTATATAATAAAGCATGTTTATTGCATATTTATTCAAATACTTTCTACGATCGGATCTCCGTATACGAAATGAAAATATAGGTCAACAATCTATGCCAAACTCAAAAACTAAACATTACATTTATTTACCAGCTAAAACCTACATATTCATAAACACAGAAGAAGGCTACAAAGGCTATACAACGCTACGTTGTTTGTTTTTTATTTAATATAAGACATACAATTTATACATGTATATGATCATAAAACAAAGTGATACCGCATAGCAACAATAATGTTATACAAGATATGCTAATATATACTTTTTGACCTTGTGGTTTCTTTTTGATTTAAAAATAAAAAGAAAGTTAATAGGTATTTCTTTTCTTTGGTTGTTTGTGATATGTTTTTTTTAATAAAACAACAGAATAATTATGAATAAATATGAGTTGAATAAATTGGGTTGAAAGCAAACTGGAATTGTTTATGAAAGTTTAATGTGTTTCCATTTATGTTCAAATATATGAAGTGCATCATTGTTAAGGGCAATTTTGTTTTCAATTTGAATCTTTAATTTTAAATAATTGTTGAAACAGTTCATGGTGGGTGTTTGTTTTCTGCATTTCATGCTGAATATAAAATATATTTGATTAATATAATATGTAATTCACATAGTTATTAACCTCTTGTATTTTGAAAGTATTTGCCGCTAAACTGATGACTAAGAGAGATAGTTTAACATTCAATTGTTGTTTCTCTAGAAAGTTTTTCAATTGATTCCATATAGATTGGATATGTTTACATTCCCAGAAAAGGTGTTCTATTGTTTCAATATGTTCACTACACATATCGCATAGATTTGTGTTGGATAGGTTACACTTAAAAATATATTTATTTGTAGCTATGATTTTCTGGATGTATTTATATTGGAAATTTTTCAATGTCCTATCAGTAGTTGATTTATATGGCATGACAAATATTTGTTTCCAATTAAATTCTTTTTCTCCAAGAAGGTTTTGCCATTTAGTTTGGGCTTTAGAGGGTTCGGTAGGGTTTTTAATTTGCAGTGTGTAAAATATTATGTTTGTTTTGTTTTGTTTTGCAATTATGTTTTCTACGAATGTTTTTTTACTACATGGTGTGTTATTTGTATTGGTAACATCTTTAATATGTATGGGTATACTTTTTATCAATGTGTAGTACATCAGGAAATTACTTGTAGGTATTCCGAATATGTAGCATAAATTATCAAAGGAACAGAAATCGTTTTCTCTGTAGTCGTACAATTGATATACATATTTTATGTTTCGTTCAAACCAATATTTATAGAAAAAAAGTTTTATTGTTAGAAGTTATATCTTTATTGGTCCATAAAATGGTTTTACTGTCTATTTTGGTTTCTTAATTATGAGTAACTCTACACCATGCCGATAAAACATTTGATAGAAATATATTTTTGGTTGAAATTTCACCCAATATATTATTGTCGATATTACATTCAAAAAGTAAGGAGTCACCATATGTTTTAAGAATTTTCTGGTAGACTAATTTCCATTCACTCGTGTTGGTATTATCCAAATAGCTTTTAACCCAACTGCATTTGATTGCATTCAGGAATGAATCTATATCCATTAGTCTGATACCTGCATATTATACTGATTGAATTGAGTTCGTTTAATATTATCAGGTTTACCGTCCCATATGAAATTAAATATTTCTGATTTTATATCTTCAATAATATCAGTTGGTGGGTTTGGGAGAACTGTTAGTATATACATTAATTGAGGAAGTGCAAACGTTTTCAACACAGTGTTTTTTCCGATAAGTGTAAGTTTACGATGCTGCCATGATTTTAAACAATTTTTAAAGTGTTGTAATTTAGACGATGTGTTTTTTAGAATTGTTTCATTTTCATTGTTTGTAAATGTTATTCCTAACGTTGTTGCTTCATCTGATGTCCAGTTGAATTTCATTTCTTTTTTTAGATGAATATTACTTTGTGTAAATTTTCCTACTCGTAGCACAGTGCATTTACTTTTGTTCAGTATTAGACCCGATGCCATTCCAAAAAGGGTTAGCGATTTTATAAGAATGAGTCACTACTGTCATTTAAGAAATAAGTTGCGTCGCCAGCAAATAGGGATTGTTTAATATCTTCGTCAGGTTAAAGCGATATTCCCTTTATATGTTTATTTGATTGGATATAGTGTGATAGATACTCGATGCATATAATAAATAGCGAGGATGAAAGTGGACATCCTTGTCTTACCCCTCGTTCGATGTTAAAACTGTTTGAGAAAAAGCCATTGTTAATCATTATACAGTTGATATCGGTGTAAAATAGTTTGACCCATTAAATTAGACTTTCACCGAAATTCATATTTTCTAAGCAAGAGAACATAATCAAGTGGTCTAGTGAATCGAAAGCCTTTTTGAAATCTGCAAAGAAAATGAGGCCAGAATAGTTTGGTTGGTTGTAATAATTTATGCATTCTTGTATTAGACGTACGTTTTTACCAATGTAACGTCATTTAATGAAACCAGATTGGGATCTTGAAATGATTGATGGTAATATTTTTTTTATTCTGTTTGATATACTTTTAGTTGCAATTTTATAATAATTATTGAGTAAACTAATCGGGCGCCAATTTGATAAGGATTCTAAGTTTTTTTCCAGGTTTTGGAATGAGTGATATTATACCTTGTTTTTGAAGCGTAGTTAAGTGTGCGTTGTTAAATGAATAGTTAAGTGAATTAATTTAATGTGTTTTAATATCATACGAGAAGATTTTATAAAATTCGATTGTGATGCCATCAGATCCTTGACTTTTGTTATTTTGCATCTCTTTTAGTGCTTATCCACATTCATATTCATTTAGTAATCCGTCGCACAGTAGTTTTTCCTCTTGATTTAAGGCATGATGTGTATTTTTAAAAAGGGTGTTATTTTCAACATATTTACGTTTATAGAGTGTTTCGAAAAATAAACGTTGTTCTTCTAGTATTTGAGATCTCTTTGTTATATTTTCGCCGTTGACTACTAATTTGTGTACAGTTTGTTGTTCACTTCTACGATTTTCGATGTTTGCGAAGTATTTTGTATTTGTTTCATTGTGTTCAACATGCTGTGCACGTGCTCGTACTATTATTCCATTGAGATGTGTATGATAAATTCCTTCTAATACTTGTTTTTTAATGTTATTTCATTTTCAATGGCTTTGGTATCGTTTGTGTTTGTTTCATGTAATTGCTTTTCAAGTGTTTCAATGTTTTTGAAAGTTATTTTGCAGGCAAAAGTTTTACATTCGATTCCTTAACACTTAAACAAAAAACATTTCAACATATTTGCGTTTATAGAGTGTTTCGAAAAATAAACGTTGTTCTTCTAGTATTTGAGTTCTCTTTGTTATATTTTCGCCGTTGACTACTAATTTGTGTACAGTTTGTTGTTCACTTCTACGATTTTCGATGTTTGCGAAGTATTTTGTATTTTTTTCATTGTGTGCAACATGCTGTGCACGTGCTCGTACTATTATTCTATTGAGATGTGTATGATAAATTCCTTCTAATACTTGTTTTTTAATGTTATTTCATTTTCAATGGCTTTGGTATCGTTTGTGTTTGTTTCATGTAATTGCTTTTCAAGTGTTTCAATGTTTTTGATAGTTTCAGTTTAAATTTTGGGTGTTTCTTTTTGTTTAAATGATGTGTATCTAATTGTAATGATACGTATATTTCCTTTAATTACTTCCCATAAGGTGTTTGGGTTCGCATCTTTATTAATGTGAACTGTATTTAATATTTCTTGTTTTATTTGCGTTTGATATTGTGTATCTAATACGATGCTGTTATAAATTTTAAAGTATCCTGGGCCTCTTTCAGGTTGTATTTTGTGTAGTTTAAGTTCAACTAGAGAGTGGTCAGTCATAAATCCTGGTTTTATGCTACATGTGTCAATAATGTTGCAAAGTGACTCAGATATAAAACAATAATCTTATCTACAGAATATTGTTGGTTTGGTGTTTGAGTGCCAGGTGAATTTGCTTTCGTTTGGATATACTGTTCGCCAGAGGTCTATCATATTGTAGTTTTCAATTATGTTATTTAAATTTTTTATATTTTTAGGATGAGTATAAAGGTTTCCCTTCTTTTTATCTAATAATGGGTTGAGAACAGTATTGAAATCACCACCGACTATAATGTTTTTATCTTGGTCATTAATTATAAAGGATTGTAACGTTTCGTAAAAAGTGGAATCACCTGTGTTAGGGCCGTAAACGTTGATTAATGTTAGTTGTGTTTCGTGTATTATGATAACTATACATGCTTGTCTACCAATTATTATTTCGTTAAAGTTATCGACTAAGATCCCTATATTATTTAATATCAGAAAGGCAATGCCTTGTTTATTAGTATGTTGTCTACTGAGATAGATGTCTCCGTCCCATTCATCGTTTGAGGTTTGTGCTAAAGTATGTGTCAAGTGACTTTCTTGTAATAGGCATATAATTTTTTTTCGTCTAACCATTTGAAGATTTTGATGCGTTTGTCTTTATTGTTTAGCCCTTTAACGTTCAAAGTACACAATTTAATCATTTCAAGAGGTGTAGGGTGATGTCAATGATATTTTGTGTGTGCTTGTCCAGTTAGTTTCTAGCATGATAATGATACTGAAAAGATGTCTACACATAAGATAAAAAAGAGAAGAATACTGGGGATACAAAAAATGGAAAATCCATACAAATGAAGAAATAGAAATATATAATGAAAAAAGTGAAGAAAAAAAAACAATAACAACAAAAAGACATGTCCCAATAGAGACATACACAAGTGCGCACTTTCGTACGCTGGGAAAAAACAACAACAAAATAATGGGATTAAATAACAAACAAGTAGAAAAAAACACGTGTGAAGTGGTCCAGTTAAAATAATTTGTGTAGATAATACATGAGTATGCATATATTAAAAAAACAGGTTCTCTATATTATGTCTTTTTACTTAAAAAACAATTTGTATACGTATTTAACATGAATAACTGTATATTTAATAATTTTCTACATTTTATCTTATTTGACTATAAAAACGACCGATGAGAAAAGGAGCATTACGTTCGAACATTTGGATTTTAAATAGAAATAATGTTATGAACATTATTTCCAGAGGCCATTATGGTTAAAATATGAAACGCTTCCGCGAGAAAACAAAAAAGGAAGCAGAAGCAACACATTTCAATTGTAAAATTGAAAACGAGTATTCATAATAACAAACATGATTAGGTACTCTAATGAGCTTTTCAATTTCTATATATGTTCCCTTTTTCTTTGAAGAAGAAAACATTGATGAAAAAGCAACTACAATATTTAATTACCTATACAATTTGGTTTTCATAATTGTAAAAAAAGAACTACTACATTAAGTTATCTGCACAATTTGGTTCACATTATTGGAAAAAAAGAACTACTACATTTAGTTTACTGTACAGATTGGTACACATTCTAGAAAGGCTCTAGCATATATTATTATTATTATCAATATTTATATATATACACATCTTAGTTTAAGGTAGTGTCAACATTACTTTAGGATTACACATCCCGAAGAAAAACGTTGAAGAAAAAAGAAACTACTGCATATAGTTCTCTATACAATTTGGTTTGCATTTTTGGAACAAAGAACTACTGCATTTGGTTATCTGTGCATTTTGGTACGGATTGAAGAAAAACATTAGCATAAAGGATTATCAGTATTTGTATGTATACCCATCTGAGTCTAAGGTGTAGTCAACATTATTTTAGTATAGCATAACCCTTAAAAGCTTCACATTTGCAAAGACAGATACGTGGTTGTTATTTTGCAGGCAAAAGTTTTACATTCGATTCCTTAACACTTAAACAAAAATCATTTCATTCGAATAGATGAAAGAAGAGATGAGTTTTGTTTATATGTATACACATCTTGATGTAAGTTAGACACCCAGTTATTATCATTATTAATATGTATACACATATATTTATACACATTATATTTATTATCGTTTATATTTATACACATATATATATTACCACATACACTTATACACACGTATACTCATATATACACTTAGAAACACACATATGCATATACCCATAGAATAGCATAACCATAAAAAGCTACAGATTTGGAAAGACATATACATTGTTGTTATTTTGCAGGTAAAAGTTTTACATTCGATTTCTTTACACTTAAAAAATATCATTTCTTTCGAAAAGATAAATGAAAAGATGAGTATTGTTTATATGTATACACATCTGGATATAAGTTAGAAAAATCCAATTATTATCATTATTTATATTTATACACATATATTTATCCAGATATTATCATTAATTATATTTATACACATATATGTATACACATTATATTTTTTATCATTATTTATATTTATACACATATATATTACCACATACACTTATACACATGAATACTCATATATACACATAGAAACACACAATGTAATTTCTAAACACCGCTGTCTAATGTATTTACAACCAAGGAGCTATTACAAGGTGCAGTCAAGCGTGACGAGAAAAAGTTCGAAAATATGTACGTGTAAACACATATTAACGTGTTCGTGAAAATTTGCTCGTCTTTTTTCACAGCCCACCCGCTCATGGACAAACACAAAATCCCGAGAATTGTCTTTTCAAAGTCACAAACCTCTTTCTTTGCAGATTTTACACATATCTTGTCCAGTAAAGCTCGTATATCATGATAATCACTCAATATCGTTATTATTGTAACTTCACACACGTTGTTTTAATTAATTACACTTACATCTTAAATCTAGATGTTTACACAAAAACCTGCACTGGAAAACCAGTTGTTCATGCTTTGACCTGGTAACACTTTTAGCTCTACGTCTGCGTACTACCCTAAATATTTTCTTTGTCCCTTGACGTATTGCTTTCATATGTTGCATACGTGTTTACCAACATGACCCCAACCTATAAACAGGAGCAGACAACTCTATCAAGCATTTTGTCATAATTATAGCCCCTTTTTCACTTATAATATGCAGCAAATGTTAAAGTTTGCGTACTACCCAAACTATTTCCAATGTCCCTCGACATATTGCTTTCATATTTTGCATAATTGTTAACCATCATGACCCAAACCTATAAACAAAAGCAGACAACTGTATAAAGCATTTTGACAGAATTATTGCCCCTTTTATACTTAGAATATGCATATTATTAATAAATCTATGTTAAAGTTTGCGAACTACCCCAAATATTTCCTATATCCTTTGATATATTGCTTTTATATTTTGCATACTTGTTTACCAACATGACCCTAACCTATAAACAATGGCAGACAACTATATCAAGCATTTTCACAGAAATATGGCCCCTTTACCACTTATATAATTTAATATTTTGCTTAAATTGACATAACTTCTTTATTTGTGATCACATTTTATTATTACTTTCACAAAACAACACTTACCTGAATACCACAATGGATTCCACCCAAACAAAACTCCACGCCCCAACCCAGTATCTCTGCCCACCCCCCCAACCTCCTCCCCCCCCCCAATTTTTGTTGTCCTTTTTTTATTTTTGAAAGATCATCCTATAAATGACCACACCCTACATTATACCCACCTCTCATCCCTCCACCCCCCAAAAAAAGCATCCAGTGGCCGTTTTAAGCTCTTTGACTCTAATGATACTTTCATCTAATTTTGGTTGAAGACATTCTAGTCTTTTTCTCTCATTCAGAACTTCAGTAGTCATTTGAAGACTCCTTTTCGTAAGTGTGTCTAAATGTTTAAAAAAGTTTTTAAAACTTCCTACACCCATATCCCAGAATAAATGTGACAAAGGGTTTATTTCTTCTTCTTTATTTGAAGCACACAAAGCTGTATTATTGAACATGAACTTTCCGCAAAAAGCTAGTTGGGAATCGTCAAGAGCTGTTAAAACAGGGGTAGACATCGCGTTAGCGAATGTAATAAATGCACAAATGTTGTTTCCAATATCTTTACCAAATATTGACATGATCAATTCGAAAATGTTACCCTCTATTGCATTTAGCCGGGCATCTGGCGCTTTAATAAAAAAGCAAACAGCATCGATGGCTAATATGCCTTTGGGCGGTGGTGAGGAGAAAAATCCCTGGATCCGTTCAACGATTTCTTTGTCTTTACCGCGGCCACGATTGTCACCAAATCCTGGTGTGTCAATGATATTAATTGTGTATGGAAGTCTACTTCCACTATCGTGATATATTGTATACGTTGTGATCCATTCTGTTTGCGAAAGTTCCTGGAAATTAAGTTCAAACATACATATTTAAACTAACTTTAAAAGTATGCTTTATTTTAATAACGTGTTTATCAGAGCAAACTTAAAACATGGAAAATAATACACGACAAATTGTAGCGCAGTGCCCAAAATGAATGAAACACGTTTACAAAAAACTGTTCACCCTATGATATCGAGTTTTCTAGGTAATCGTATCTAAATATCCTGCAATTGTTTAATACGAAATAGTATAAATTAATGTATTAATGTATAAGGTCATTTACTTTTTGTTAATAACATTGACATACATTGGCCACATATCATATAATGACCATTTTTAATACTTTCCAAAATCACAAACCCTATCAGCCGTAATTATTTGACTGAAGTTACCAGTGGTACATACAAATGACCAACATCTCCTTTTACATAGGTATTATCGTTTGCTGTCACCGTCTAGGCCGGGATTAGTTCATAACAAAGTCACAACTTGTTAAGTTAATAAAATGACTCATCCGCCTATCTTACATTTTAATATATTTTCGAAATACATGTATACAGCATTTTCTGCACTGCTACTTTCAACAAAGCTGACATAACCGCATTGCGCTTGTCTATCGGTCGTTTAATAGGGTATGTCAAAATCCGAATATTCATCATTGTCATCATCAACACATTCATCATCATCCTAGTTACATCACCATCATAATCAACGTCGCCACAACACCACCAATAAAAACAGCAACTACTTGTTATGCCACCACCCTCGTTCATAATCAGTAAAATCATCATTATGACTACTTGCAACATCATCAATACGACCAATCGTGCTACTATCATCATAATCATTAACAAGCGTGGCATCATACTCGTCATAAAACAAATTTTGCTTATTATGATCAATTTAACCAACCGAAAGCAGAATTGACGATTTGAACTCGTCACCATCGAAGTAACAAGAAACTGATACCGCTCTGAATAATGTTGTTTTTTTTTACTGTAATAAAGCTTCCGCAATTATTACAAAACACGATAAGAAAATCAGTAAATTTCTATTATATGCAAATACTCCGCGGTTGATAGAACTCTGAACAGAGATTTTAGCACAAGTAAGTTGTTATGCATAAACATTCTGGACAATAACAATGTAATTAGTGTAATTTATGGAATTATTCTAAGCATCTTTGTGAATTTGATATGAATGCAAATCAAGTTATATTTTGCCCCTTGAGTATAATACTTTTATTTGCGGAGTGTCAATAATTAATTTGTTATTTCAATAACTGATCATGTGTGAAAACTAAAATTATTTGAATTTTACAAAACTCTTAAGTCTTTCTGTATAAACCATATTTTGTTTAAACCTATTTATTTTAGCTCGATTGCATCGAAAGCCGTAGGCTTATTTGAACGCTCTCTTTAGTCCGTGTCCTGGGGTTAGAACCCGTACTTGGTATCTATCGGGGAAGATCTTAAGAACGCTTCTACATTGGGGACGAACCCATGACCTCCCGGTCGCTAGGCGGACACCATATCCACTACGCAATGGCGACCCTATATCATATTTCATATAAAATTTCATGTAAATATTTTCCAATATTGAAAAGACTTATATACCCCATAAGGTAAATGTGTGGTTGTTTTCATTTATTTATGTCGTTTTACACAGTTTTGTACTATGTAATTTCAGCGTATGATACGTTGTGAGTTTACATATGCTCTGATGTATCGTTGGATACGTATAGGCAATTCTATTGGATTGCACTTTGTTGTTGACAAATAACTATACGTGCGTACTTTGGTTTTACATAATTCAAATCGTAGGCGAGTTTTACGGTAAAGTCGTGTTAAAAATCTGAGGGAAGTGAGAATCCAAAAACCAAGTATCCTCTTTCGAAGAAAAATGGCCAGGATAACCTAGTTATTTACTTTGTAATTCAGATTAAATCGAAAATGAACAAATCGGCGGAAATGCTTAATAACGTTTTTCAATTTGATTAGTCCAGATAAAACTGGTGTGTTTCATCATATAAATTACGTCACAAGAGATACGTAATACATTGCGTAATCAAGTGAATGAAAATAAATATACGGAAAGTTATTATCATAACGTGTGGTATTGTCTACTTTCAGGATAACTCGATGCAGTTTGTAAATAGGTTATTTGAGTAGGACCAAGAAGACGATATGTGTTATACGACATATATTTAACAAACCACTATTTACATTTCTAAAACTGGATTATTAATTATTATTTATTTGATATTCAAAGTAAAGATTTGAGTTAAAACCGGTAAACGGACTATCCTTATTGAGCACGTACTTGACAATAAATCACAAAGCACACGTCCTGGTTGTGTTTTGAAAGTGTGTTTGATGAATATTTTTATGCCTAGCAAATCCAGACTTAAAAAAGAAATCATATACAACACCTTCGCAGACAGGAAATATAACATTTCCAAAACGTTTAATGCGAATCGATATGGTTAAAACATGTTATGACACGCGTTGGCAATGCTAAAAAAAATATTTCACGAAACCAATGTTGGATTGTATTTGTTCATTGAATCAGCGTCGAATCTTTGAATTTACAAAAATTTATTGAGTTATGGTTAGTGTTTGGGTTTCATGTTCGCTTTTGTTTAATCATTTAAACAAAAAGACATTTGTGCCGCACATGAGCAATCAGTTTTTTCATAAGAAAAATGAATTGTTAGATCATTTATTAAATTGAAACGATTGTCTGCTGGTATGTTTGTTTAAATTATTATGAGCTCATGCTCACATTTTTAACACGCTTGGAGGATGGAAAGGATATGATCTAAACGTATTATTACATTTTTTTAAATTTTTAATGTGCCATTTGGTCGGAACGTATAATATCCCGATCGGGCTAAACTTATTAATATACTCCTTGCGTTCGCCTTAAAATACTTACAAGTTCGTTTTTGTTATAAATGAAATTAAAGCTAACAGTTGGTTAGCGATTACGGAATGCATATAATATAATTATTCATAGTGGTTTTCATAAATAACGCTTACACTTATGGCTGGTTCGTTACTCAAATGGTATCCATTTAGTTCGGTATCATAGAATGTATATCTAGGCATAGTTTTTTTATAGTAGATATAACTATGTATGTCAACGGACTTCAGCCTCTGAGAAAATCAGGCTTGGGTGCAATATCAACATTACATCTAAACTGCCTAATCTAATATTTAATCCATAAAAAGCAACTAAAAATAATTATAAAACTATTGTAACATTTACCATCAAGCACTACCAACCTTAGCACAGGTAATTTGTGTGCTGAAATTTTCCTTCAGTTCTAGATATTTAATATGCATTCGCATTATATGCATAGGTCAGATGGTTGGTTAACTGTTACAAACGTCCAAATTTGTTCTATTTTTTGGAGCAACTTTGTCTTCCTTAACCCATTTATGCCTAGCGTCAAGAAAAAAGGCCTTGGCAAACAACGTAAACACAGATGAAACGCCGCATAATGCGGCGTCTCATCAGGGTCTACGCTGTTTGCTTAAATGAATTTCTGTAAGAAATATTATAAATATAGAAATAAGTATACTAGACATCCCTAATTTTGAAAATAAATTGATCCAATTTAGAAGAATGGGAGAGTCCACTAAGCACACATGGGTTAACGATCAATAACATATTTAGGTTGTTCAAATGTACAATTTTTAGCGAGTTAAAAAAAGATTTCGTCCGTATATACGGATCAACCAGTTCGTATAAATGCTCTTTACATTCATAATCATGAAATAAACTATTGGTATTGGTAAATCATACAAATTTCATGAATAAAGTTAGCAATCACTTGAATCATGTATTTCAGATATAAATTGCTGAGCAAAATATCCAACTGAATAAACATTGTTTCCTTCGAAACGTTTTATTAAAATGTGCACATTCAAATACTAGTTAAATAGAAATTACTATCAAATCATACCTTAAAGAGCGTTCGTGATGTTTCATCATCTTCTAGACTGACCACGCTAAACCGAAAGGGATCATTCCATTTCACGCCGAGTATGTAGTTTACCATCCAATCGATCGTGGTACTTTTACCAGTTCCTGTTTCGCCAATCATCAAGATTGTTTTCTCTGTCGGAGATTCGCTGCCTACTCCTTAGATAATAAGTGAATCCATTAACTTGCTCAAGAAAATGGCAATAATAACTTCAATTATATATCAGATTCTCAATACAACAGAATATAAAGTATCTTGTAATATTACAATGTCTAAACAATATTATAGGATGTTAAGGCATGGTCTAAAATAAACCAGCTTTTTCTAAATATATGTCAAAATGCCTGGAATGTGAGCTACATTATTGTGACTGAATCCGATTACATCCTTTTTTAAATTTTGAATTAACAAAAATTTACATCGATAAATAAATCCATCATACCTATTTCGAATTTCCGAGATTTATGCTTCTCATTTCTTGCATTTCCAATTTCCTGGACCAGTAATGCATATTTGGTAGGTGATACACCTTGCTGTTCATAGCGTCGAGACCATTCAAGCAGTTTTGTCGCTTGCGATTTTAATGTAGTAACTACATCACTGACTTCACTATACGGGCCTTCATTACCTCCGTAAACACCACGCACGCGAAACAGGTATTCACACTCTGAATCGAAATCGGCTAGTTCAACAGTACATTCGTAAAAGTCCTCTTTG